>NC_052334.1:8685608-8768108 GCF_016432855.1 Salvelinus namaycush | reverse complement strand
AGAGAGAGAGAGAGAGAGAGAGAGAGAGAGAGAGAGACATAGAGAGAGAGAGAGAGAGAGAGAGAGAGAGAGAGAGAGAGAGAGAGAGAGAGAGAGAGAGAGACAGAGACAGAGACAGAGAGAGAGAGAGAGAGAGAGAGAGAGAGAGAGAGAGAGAGACATAGAGAGAGAGAGAGACATAGAGAGAGAGAGAGAGAGAGACAGAGAGAGAGAGAGAGAGAGAGAGTCCAGAATGCTCTACACTTCCAGTGCCATCGTTCTTTTTGCTGCTCACACCATATTCATGATGATCACCTTTGTTAAGTTTAGTTGTCAAGTTCTCCAACCTACCACGTCTTGCTCTTTTAAGGTGCTTCCCATCCTGACCCTTCCCACTTACACACATTCCTGTCGGCTGCCAAGATGACGGCTCACAAGTGTAGAAGAAAAATGGAAATCCTCAGCTACAACAAGACCACTTCAACCCCCATCCCACTACACACACACATCCCACTACACACACACATCCCACTACACACACCCCTACACACACACACATCCCACTACACACACACATCCCACTACACACACACACATCCCACTACACACACACACATCCCACTACACACACACCTACACACACACACATCCCACTACACACACACATCCCACTACACACACCTACACACACACATCCCACTACACACATCCCACTACACACACACACATCCCACTACACACACACATCCAACTACACACACACATCCCACTACACACACACATCCCACTACACACACACATCCCACTACACACACCCCTACACACACACACATCCCACTACACACACACATCCCACTACACACACACATCCCACTACACACATCCCACTATACACACACACATCCCACTACACACACCCCACTATACACACACACATCCCACTACACACACACATCCCACTAAACACACACATCCCACTACACACATCCCACTATACACACACACATCCCACTACACACACACATCCCACTACACACACACATCCCACTACACACACACATCCCACTACACACATCCCACTACACACATCCCACTACACACACACATCCCACTACACACACCCCTACACACACACACACACCCCACTACACACACACACCCCACTACACACACACACATCCCACTACACACACACATCCCACTACACACACCCCTGCACACACACATCCCACTACACACACACCACCCAACTACACACACACATCCCACTACACACACACCACCCAACTACACACACACATCCCACTACACACACATCCCACTACACACACACACACATCCCACTACACACACCCCACTACACACACCCCCCCTACACACACACACACCCCACCCCACACACCCCACCCCACTACACACACCCCACTACACACCCCACCCCACTACACACACCCCAACCCACTACACACACCCCACTACACACACCCCACCCCACTACACACACCCCACCCCACTACACACACACCCCACTACACACACCCCACTCCACCCCACCCCACTACAAACACCCCACTACACACACCACACCACACTCCACTACACACACCCCACTACACACACCCCACTCCACCCCACCCTACTCCACCCCACCCCACTACACACACCACACACACCCCACTACACACACCCCACTACACACACACCCCACCCCACTACACACACACCCCACCCCACTACACACACACCCCAATACACACACACCCCACTCCACTACACACACACCACTATACACACCCCACTACACACACCCCACTACACACACCACACCCCACCCCAACCCACTACACACACACCCCACTACACACACCCCACTCCACCCCAACCCACTACACACACCCCACTACACACACCACACCCCACTCCACTACACACACCCCACTACACACACCCCACTCCACCCCACCCCACTACACACACACCCCACCCCACTACACACACACCCCACCCCACTACACACACACCCCACCCCACTACACACACACCCCACTCCACTACACACATCCCACTACACACACACACACACACACACACATCCCACTACACACACCCTACTACACACACCCCCCCTACACACACACACACACACCCCACCCCACACACCCCACCCCACTACACACACCCCACCCCACTACACACACCCCAACCCACTACACACACCCCAACCCACTACACACACCCCACCCCACTACACACACCACACCCCACCCCACTACACACACCCCACTCCACCCCACCCTACTCCACCCCACCCCACACACACCCCACTACACACACCCCACTACACACACCCCACTACACACACACCCCACCCCACTACACACACACCCCACCCCACTACACACACACCCCAATACACACACACCCCACTCCACTACACACACCCCACTATACACACCCCACTACACACACCCCACTACACACACCCCACTACACACACCCCACTACACACACCCCACTACACACACCACACCCCACCCCACCCCACTACACACACCCCAACCCACTACACACACACCCCACTACACACACCCCACTCCACCCCAACCCACTACACACACCACACCCCAATCCACTACACACACCCCACTACACACACCCCACTCCACCCCACCCCACTCCACCCCACGCCACTACACACACCACACACACCCCACTACACACACCCCACACACCCCACCCCACTACACACACACCCCACCCCACTACACACACACCCCACCCCACTACACACACACCCCAATACACACACACCCCACTCCACTACACACACCCCACTACACCCCACCCCACTACACAAACACCCCACCCCACCCCACTACACACACCCCACTCCACTCCACCCCACCCCACTACACACACCCCACTCCACCCCACCCCACTCCACTCCACCCCACCCCACCCCACTACACACACCCCACCCCACTACACACACCCCACTCCACTCCACCCCACCCCACTACACTCCACCCCACCCCACTACAAACACCCCACCCACTACACAAACACCCCACTACACACACACCCCACCCCACTACACACACCCCACTACACACACCCCACCCCACTACACACACACCCCACCCCACTACACACACACCACCCCACCCCACCACACACACACCCCACCCCACTACACACACCCCACTCCACTACACACACCCCACTACACACACCCCACCCCACTACACACACCACACCACACCCCACCCCACACACCACACCACACCCCACTACACACACCACACCCCACCCCACTACACACACCACACCCCACCCCACTACACCCCACCACACACACCACACCCCACCCCACCCCACTACACCCCACTACACACACCCCACCCCACTACACACACCCCACCCCACTACACCCCACCCCACTACACACACCCCACCCCACCACACCCCACTACACAAACACCCCACTACACACACCCCACCCCACTACACACACCCCACTCCACACACCCCACTACACACACCACACCCCACTACACACACCCCACTACACAAACACCCCACTCCACTACACACACCCCACTACACACACCCCACCCCACTACACACACCCCACCCCACTACACACACCCCACCCCACTACACACACCCCACTCCACTCCACCCCACCCCACTACACACACCCCACTCCACCCCACCCCACTACACACACCCCACTCCACCCCACCCCACTACACACACCCCACCCCACTACACACACCCCACTCCACCCCACCCCACTACACACACCCCACTCCACCCCACCCCACTACACACACCCCACTACACACACACCCCACCCCACTACACACACCCCACCCCACCCCACTACACACACACCCCACCCCACTACACACCCCACTCCACTACACACACCCCACTACACACACCACACCCCACTCCACTCACACCCCACTACACACACCCCACCCCACTACACACACCACACCACACCCCACTACACACACCACACCACACACCACACCCCACCCCACTACACACACCACACCCCACCCCACTACACCCCACCACACACACCACACCCCACTACACCCCACTACACACACCCCACCCCACTACACACACCCCACTCCACACACCCCACCCCACACACCACACCACACCCCACCCCACCCCACTACACACACCACACCCCACCCCACTACACACACCCCACCCCACTACACACACCCCACCCCACACACACACCCCACCCACTACACAAACACCCCACCCCACTACACACACCCCACTACACACACACACACCCCACCCCACTACACAAACACCCCACCCCACTACACACACCCCACTACACACACCCCCCCTACACACACACACACACACACACCACCCCACTACACACACCACACCCCACCCCACTACACACACCACACCCCACCCCACTACACACACACACACACCCCACCCCACACACACTACACACACCCCACCCCACTACACACACCCCACTACACACACCCCACCCCACTACACACACCCCACTACACACACATCCCACTACACACACCCCACTACACATACACACCCCACTACACACACACACCACTACACACACACGCACCCCACTACACACACGCCACTACACACACATCCCACTACATACACACACACTCCTACACACATCCCACTACACATACACACCCCACTACACACACACCACTACACACACACACACCCACACCACTACACACACCCACACCACTACACACTACCACACCACTACACACACACCCCATCTCACTACAAACACCCCCCTACACACACCCCCACACACACACCCCACTACACACACACCCCTACACACCCCTACACACACACCCCACCCCACTACACACAGACACCCCACTACACACACCCCTACACACACCCCCTACACACACACACCCCACTACACACACACCCTTACACACACATCCCACTACACACACCCCTACACCCCCCCCCCCCCACTACACACACACCCCATCCCACTACACATACACACACCCCACTACACACACCCCACCCACTACACAAACACCCCACCCCACTACACACACCCCACTACACACACACACACCCCACCCCACTACACAAACACCCCACCCCACTACACACACCCCACTACACACACCCCCCCTACACACACACACACACACACCACCCCACTACACACACCACACCCCACCCCACTACACACACCACACCCCACCCCACTACACACACACACACACCCCACCCCACACACACTACACACACCCCACCCCACTACACACACCCCACTACACACACCCCACCCCACTACACACACCCCACTACACACACATCCCACTACACACACCCCACTACACATACACACCCCACTACACACACACACCACTACACACACACGCACCCCACTACACACACGCCACTACACACACATCCCACTACATACACACACACTCCTACACACATCCCACTACACATACACACCCCACTACACACACACCACTACACACACACGCACCCCACTACACACACACACCACTACACACACACGCACCCCACTACACACACCACTACACACACACCCCATCTCACTACAAACACACCCCTACACACACCCCTACACACACACCCCACTACACACACACCCCTACACACACACCCCACCCCACTACACACAGACACCCCACTACACACACCCCTACACACACCCCCTACACACACACACCCCACTACACACACACCCTTACACACACATCCCACTACACACACCCCTACACCCCCCCCCCCCCCCACTACACACACACCCCATCCCACTACACATACACACACCCCACTACACACACACACCCCACTACACACAGACACACCACACACACCCCTACACACACACCCCCCCACCCCACAAACCCCATTACACACACACACCCCACTACACACCATTACACACACACACACACACACACACACACACACACACACACACACACACACGACATTGTCTAGATGTGTTTGATAGACTGTTACACAGCGCATTACAACATTACAACAGAGTAATGATACATCAGACATATTTTCCAGACTATTTGATTTATTACGTGCTGTATTGACACATTTTTCTGGGCTTCTTTTTCTTCAATGACAGGCTACTCTTGCTACACTTAAGCCAAACCCACATATAATAACTGAAATCTAAACATTTTTCCATAGGCTTTGTGCATTCATTTGCTCCACACACACCTCGCTGTGGGTTGAATCTTCACCTCAAATAACTACTGAGAAAATGATTCACTTCCAACCAAAACATTCCTCTATCCACTTCCCTGCCATGTGTCAGTCACACCCTGCCAACAAACAAACAAACAACAAAGAAAACCAACAGAGATCTGAATTACCCCCATTTTCTTTCATTTCCTTCTCTTCTCTTCCAGGTATTCTCTCTCTCCAGACTGCTTTGGTTGTGAAAGCAGGTCATCTAGAGTAAACATCATTAACGGTTTGCTCATATCGCCCTCTTTGTGTTGCTGTCAGTTGTTTAAAGAGGTTTTGTGCTGTAATGGCGTGGTCAAGCCGGTGCAGGCGGTGCCAGGAGGCTCTGAAGTACCGGTCGGCTGGAGACCTGTCTGGACACAGAACTGGTCAACTGGACTCACTAGAATAATAATACTGCACAAAATGTCAGTGCAGGTCCATTTCCTGGGCATAGAGAGGGAACCTGTAAATGTACCTTCAATCTGTACAACTGGATGCACTAGTACTGTATTATAGCAGAACTGATACACCTGCCCTTCAGTAGCAGATTCAGACACTGATTTCACCATTTACTAGCGATCAGACCTGAGATCTGGACAGAGACGGAGAAAGGGGAATTATGGGTGAAGTGCATTAGGGGGGAGAGAGAGAGAGAGAGAGAGAGAGAGAGAGAGAGAGAGAGAGAGAGAGAGTTGTTTGGCCTGTAGACTGAATCAACAGCAGATAGGCCCTTAGAGAGAAGCTGATTAAGGAGATTAACCCTGGGTGTACTTTACTCCTGTGTCAGCTAGCATACTGTATATCCACTATACCATACACACACGCGCATTCACATCTGATACACCTGTTCTTACTATTGCTATGTACTCAATTACAAAGAGGTTAATGGAAAGAGTGCATATCAGGGTATCCATCTCCCTGGAAACATACATCAACAGAGAGAGAGATACAGAGATACAGAGAGATTGAGAGACAGAGAGACAGAGAGAGAGATATAGAGAGAGAGATCGAGAGATACAGAGAGAGTGATACAGAGACAGAGAGAGAGATACAGAAAGAGATATAGAGAGAGAGATACAGAAACAGAGAGAGAAATGCAGAGACAGAGAGAGAGAGAGATACAGAGACAGAGGTACAGAGACAGAGAGAGAGATACAGAGACAGAGATATAGAGACAGTGAGACAGACATCGAGAGATACAGAGAGAGAGATAGAGACAGAGATATAGAGACAGAGAGAGAGAGATCGAGAGATACAGAGAGAGAGAGAGAGAGAGATCGGGAGATACAGAGACAGAGAGAGAAATACAGAGACAGAGAGAGAAATACAGAGACATAGAGAAAGAGAGATCGAGAGATACAGAGACAGAGAGAGATACAGAGAGATTGAGAGATACAGAGACAGAGAGAGAGATACTGTTAAGGCTGTCAATGTCGTTCTCCTCCTCAGACGAGGAGGAGCATGGATCGGACCAAGATGCGGATTGGTAAGTGTTCATTATTTAATGGCAAACCACCAAACACTACAAATTAACAAAACAACAAACGTGACTAACCTGCAACAGTCCTGTGTGGCCCAAACGCTGACACAGGAACAAACACCCACAAACCACCAGTGAAACCCTGGCTGCCTTAGTATGACTCTCAATCAGAGACAAACGATACACACCTGTCTCTGATTGAGAATCATACCAGGCCGAACACAAAACCCCACATAGAAATAGAAACCTAGATCAACCCACCCAATTCACACCCTGACCAACTAAAACAAATACATAACAAAGGAAAACAGGTCAGGAACGTGACAGATACAGAGACAGAGAGAGAAATGCAGAGACAGAGAGAGAAAGAGAGATCGAGAGATACAGAGACAGAGAGAGATACAGAGAGATTGAGAGATACAGAGACAGAGAGAGAGATACAGAGACAGAGAGAGAAATGCAGAGACAGAGAGATATACAGAGACAGAGAGAGATATATAGAGACAGAGAGAGAGAGATACAGAGATACAGAGAGAGAGAGAAATACAGAGACAGAGAGAGAGATACAGAGAGATTGAGAGATACAGAGAGAGAGAGACAGAGACAGAGAGAAAGAGAAAGAGAGATACAGAGACAGAGAGAGAAATACAGAGACATAGAGAAAGAGAGATTGAGAGATACAGAGACAGAGAGAGATACAGAGACAGAGAGAGAGAGATAGAGACAGAGAGAGAGAGATAGAGACATAGAGAGAGATATCGAGAGATACAGAGACAGAGAGAGAGAGAGAGACAGAGAGAGATCGGGAGATACAGAGACAGAGAGAGAGATACAGAGACAGAGAGAGAGAAACAGAGACAGAGAGAGAGAGATAGAGACATAGAGAGAGAGATCGAGAGATACAGAGACAGAGAGAGAAATGCAGAGACAGAGACAGAGATACAGAGAGAGAGAGAGAGAGACAGAGAGAGAGAGATACAGAGACAGAGATACAGAGACAGAGAGATACAGAGACAGAGAGAGAGAGACAGAGACAGAGATACAGAGACAGAGAGAGAGACAGAGAGAGGAGAGGTCATGAGCAGATGAGCTCCTGCATTTTCCAGCATGTTCTTAAAAAAGATAGATTTAGAGTTAGATAAACTTGGATTTTTTGTCATAGACATTATAACAGGATGCTACTCTCTACAACATAACCTTCACTCCAAATCAAAACTCAAAACCTACAACCTGATTTTGGACAGAATTACGGAATCACCTGGAAGGCTTACAACTACCAAAGATTATTATTACAAAGCTATACAGCAAATACACCCGCCAACCCCTCTTTTATGCTACTGCTACTCTCTGTTTATCATATATGGATAGTCACTTTAACCATATCTACATGTACATACTGCCTCAATCAGCCTGACTAACCGGTGTCTGTATGTAGCCTCACTACTTTTATAGCCTCGCTACTGTATATAGCCTCGCTACTGTTATTTTTCACTGTCTTTTTACTGTTGTTTTTATTTCTTTACTTACCTATTGTTCACCGAATACCTTTTTTGCACTATTGGTTAGAGCCTGTAAGTAAGCATTTCACTGTAAGTTCTACACCTGTTGTATTCAGCGCATGTGACAAATAAACTTTGATTTGATTTGAAACGCTCTGGAAAACAACAGAAACCTGAAAACACTGAAAACACTGAAAACACTGAAAACACCATCCAACCTGGAACTGAGTGAGTCATGTTTAGTCTGAAGCTATATTTTATTTCCAAAAGCCAAGAAGAAAAATATATAATATATTATATTAAGGACTGAATGCTAAATTAAGGCTGCCAAGCTTGATACAACTTCAATTAGCACTGACGTGTCAAGTGAGAGGTGTCAAAGCCCTTTAGCCCAACAATGGCAGGAGAGTCTACTCCAACCAAATGGAGAGGCCGTAGAAGCTGCCTCCCGCTGTTCAGAGGTGATTAAAATACAGTACCCTGTGTATGTAAAGAATAAGACACGAAAAGAGCACAAAATGAAGCTCCTTATGGAAAATCAAGAGACAATTTTTGCTGACTATTATAAAAATGGGAACATCAGCAACCTCATCTTTCACACAGACCATCCCCTGGCATGGTACAGTGCTATATTAGCACACTTACCCCTCTGTTAAGAAGGGACTGTTACCGAGGGGTGGAAACTCAGGACAATGAGGACTCTCAGCTAATATAAATCTAATATAAATCTCTATAAGTCTGGAACAGTATTGGTACAGGGCAACCCCCAAACAGTTTCAGCTGGACTTTCACCTAATCAAAGAATTAGCTCAGCAGGAGAAGCTCTCCCTTGAGAAAGATACCCCCACCCCGAGCGGGTCAGACCAGACCTCTTCATTATATAACCCCACAGACGAGCAACCCCAAGCGGAAAGTCAACCTCCCAGCACAGAGTACAACCCCCTCATTGAAATGAAGGATACATTTACCCAGCTAGATGTAAGGCAGGTGGAGCTGGAACAGCAGGTGATTACACTCCCGTCAGCACAGACCCAGACAACAGTCCAGCACAACAATACCCCCTTAACCAGACCCGGAGAGCTGGAGGTGGAGAGAGACATATCTGCACTCTGGACTGTAGTGAGACAACTTCAACAGGAGAAAAAGCAGGAGCAGGACACCACAGCAGGACAGTCCACACCAGACCCTGACCACGTCGACATCACAGCAGGACAGTCCACACCAGACCCTGACCACGTCGACATCACAGCAGGACAGTCCACACCAGACCCTGACCACGTTGACACCACAGCAGAACAGTCCACACCAGACCCTGACCACGTCGACATCACAGCAGGACAGACAAATTAATAACCCCAAGCCCACTGAGGACATACACAAGACACAGATTGTTCTACTTATGGACTCAAACGGGAAATATATACAAGAAAAACAACTTTTTACCAAACAAAGTGTGTCTAAACTCTGGTGTCCAAACACCCAGCGTGCCCTAGACCTTCTGTCTGAGGACGAACTAGGGTCACCCAGCCACATGATAATACACACAGGCACAAACGACCTGAGAGCACAGCAGGAAAGGGTGGCCACAGCACTGAAGGGAGTGATTGAAAAAGCTTCTTCTACTTTCCCCAACGCACAAGTGGTTACATCCACCCTGCTACCACGAAAATACTTCCACCCTGCTACCATACAGCGGGTAAACGCAAGTATTTCCTGTGACTGTGCCTCAAAACCAAATGTTTACCTGGCCCACCACTCTACCCTGGACTTGAACAGCCTTTATGACCAGGTCCACCTATACAAGGCAGCAGTGCCCACCTTTGCCCGGACCCTAAAGGACATCGCTCTCAAATGCAGCCCCAACACTTCACAAAGGACAACAGATCAATAGACACCCGGCCCAGACAAGCGAGACACTCTCCCAGACCAGCGAGACACTCTCCCAGACCAGCGAGACACTCTCCCAGACCAGCGAGACACTCTCCCAGACCAGCGAGACACTCTCCCAGATCTGCAGGACCCCCCCCCCATAGAGGACCCACGCCGAGAAGACCTACATCCAGACCACAACACCACCAGCCACATCCCCCCCCCCCCCCCCCCCCCCAAATCAACCATGCACACAACCCATTTAGGCCCCCACAGATCAGACCTATGCCCCTCCTGCCCACCCTATGCACCCCACCCCATGCACCCCACCCCATGCACCACACCCCCAAGCCAATGGCATGTACCAGATGCTCAGCAGGCTCTGATCACACTTACTGGCCTGAGGCCAAACCACATGACCAACAACATTCAACACTTTATGGAACATAAAGCCTTCACTATCTCATCCTGGAATATCCAAGGCCTGAGGTCATCTGCCTATGGCCTAAAGAGCAGGAACCTAGACTTCATCAAAGAAATCGAAAATATAGACATTGTCATCCTACAAGAAACCTGGCCCGCTAAGTTACAGAGAGCTGGTAGTCCCGTCCACCAAACTACCAAGTGTGAAACAGGGAAGGGACTCAGGGGGTATGCTAATTTGATATAGAGCAGACCTAACTCACTCCATTAAATTAATCAAAACAGGAACATTTTACATTTGGCTAGAAATTCAAAAGGAAATGATCTTAACAGAGAAAAATGTCCTCCTGTGTGCTACCTAAACCCCCCCCCACTAGAATCCCCATGCTTTAATGAAGACAGCTTCTCCATCCTGGAGGGGGAAATCAATAATTTCCAGGCCCAGGGACATGTACTAGTCTGTGGCGACCTAAATGCCAGAATTGGACAAGAACCTGACACCCTCAGCACACAGGGGGACAAACACCTGTGTCACGACTTCAGCCGAAGTCGGCTCCCCCCATGAATCCCACACCACCCACGGAGTCAGCAGGAGCAGGTACCCCGGTTAGAGGAGTCGAGGAACGCGTCCGAGAACACTCGGCAATGCTGCAACATCTCGGCGCCACGATGGATCGCGTTGTCCAGACCATGGAACGCTGGGAGAGACAGGGAGTCTCTCCAGCGCCTCGACCAGCACAACCAGGGGTTTCCTCTACCCGTCCCTCCTGGATCCAGTACCAGTGGAATGCATCTCTCCCACGGTGCCAGGGGTTCCTATTACAGCTGGACCTATACCTGGCCACCGTTCACCCAGCTCCCTCTGGAAGGGAGAGGGTGTCCGCCCTCGTCTCATGCCTCTCGGGGAAAGCTCTGGAGTGGGCAAACGCCGTGTGGGGAGAAGGAGATGCAGCGTTGGACCACTTCAAAGAGTTCACCCGCCGCTTCCGGGCAGTCTTTGACCATCCGCCCGAGGGTAGAGTGGCGGGAGAGCGGCTCTTCCACCTGAGGCAGGGGACGAAGAGCGCCCAGGAGTTCGCCCTAGAATTCCGGACCTTGGCAGCCGGAGCAGGATGGAACGACAGGGCCCTTATCAACCACTACCAATGCAGCCTGCGCGAGGACGTCCGGCGGGAGTTGGCCTGCAGGGATGCCACCATCACCTTTGACCAACTGGTGGATCTGTTCATCCGGTTGGATAACCTGCTGGACACCCGCGGATGTTCAGAGAGGGCTCCGTCGGTTCCGTCTTCCAGCACCCCTGCTCCGGTGCCCAAGGAGCTGGGAGGAGCTGCGCTTAGGAAGGCTGGAAGAGGGACCTTCACGTGCACCATCCGTGGCCGCAGAGGGCAAACTGCCGGTCGGTGCCGGGTTGGTCCTTCTGGGAGTCGAGGCAGCAGGCAGGGCTCTCTGGCGTCACCCCAGGTGCGTCTGCACCACTCTCATCCAGAGCCCTCTGTTGACCGCATGTTTGTTTTCCTGAGTTTTCCCCGCATCCCCAGCATAAGGCACTCGTCGATTCAGGCGCGGCTGGGAATTTTATCGACAGAGCGTTCGCCCTTAGTTTAGGGATTCCCATTGTTCCTGTGGTTAGACCTTTACCGATACACGCTCTGGATAGTCGACCATTAGGGTCCGGGTTAATTAGGGAAGCCACCATCTCCCTGGCCATGGTGACGCAGGGGAGTCACGAGGAGAGAATCAGTCTCTTTCTCATTGACTCTCCTGCGTTTCTCGTGGTGCTAGGCATTCCCTGGTTGGCTAGTCATAACCCCACCATTTCATGGCAACAGAGGGCTCTAACGGGGTGGTCGCGAGAGTGCTCGGGGAGGTGTGTAGGCGTTTCCGTTGGTGCTACCATGGTGGAAAGTCCAGACCAGGTCTCTACCGTGCGCATCCCCCCCAGAATATGCCGATTTGGCGACTCAATTACCACCCCATCGACGGGGGGATTGTGCGTTAAATCTCCTGGTAGACGCTGCACTTCCCAGGAGTCACGTGTATCCCCTGTCGCAAGCGGAGATGGCGGCTATCGAGACATATGTCTCTGAATCCCTGTGTCAGGGGTACATTCGGCCCTCCATTTCATCTGCCTCCTCGGGTTTCTTTTTCGTGAAGAAGGAGGGAGGTCTGCGCCCGTGCATTGACTATCAAGGTCTCAATCAAATCACGGTGAGCTACAGTTACCCGCTACCTCTCATCGCCACGGCGATTGAGTCAATGCACGGGGCGCGCTTCTTCACTGGATCTCAGG
The DNA here is from genome assembly GCF_016432855.1 of Salvelinus namaycush. Lineage (NCBI taxonomy): Eukaryota > Metazoa > Chordata > Actinopteri > Salmoniformes > Salmonidae > Salvelinus > Salvelinus namaycush. The sequence goes on along the minus strand of NC_052334.1, from coordinate 8,754,265 downwards.
AGCGTTTACAACCTGGTGCATATCCGGGAGGGAGACGAGTGGAAGACGGCGTTCAGTACCACCTCAGGGAATTATGAGTACCTTGTCATGCCGTACGGGTTGATGAATGTTTCCAATCATTTGTAGACGAGATTTTTAGGGACCTGCACGGGCAGGGTGTAGTGGTGTATATCGATGACATTCTGATATACTCCGCTACATGCGCCGAGCATGTGTCCTTGGTGCGCAGGGTACTTGGACGACTGTTGGAGCATGACCTGTACGTCAAGGCTGAGAAATGCCTGTTCTTCCAGCAGGCCGTCTCCTTCCTAGGGTATCGCATTTCCACCTCAGGGGTGGAGATGGAGTGTGACCGCATTTCAGCCGTGCGTAATTGGCCGACTCCCACCACGGTAAAGGAGGTGCAGCGGTTTCTATGGTTTGCCAATTAGATTTATCTGGGGTTTTGGCAAGGTGGCTGCTCCAATTACCTCACTGCTGAAGTTGGGTCCTGTATGTTTGCAGTGGTCGGCTAAGGCGGACAGGGCTTTTGGGCACCTAAGGGCTCTGTTTACCTTGGCTCCCGTGCTGGCCCATCCGGATCCCTCTTTGGCGTTCATAGTGGAGGTGGACGCGTCCGAGGCTGGGATAGGAGCCGTGCTCTCTTAGCGCTCTGGCACGCCACCGAAGCTCCGTCCCTGTGCCTTCTTCTCGAAGAAGCTCAGCCCGGCGGAGCGGAACTATGATGTGGGGGACCGGGAGCTGTTGGCTGTGGTTAAAGCTTTGAAGGCGTGGAGACATTGGCTTGAGGGGGCTAAACACCCTGTCCTCATCTGGACTGACCACCGCAACTTGGAGTACATCCGGGCAGCGAGGAAACTGAATCCTCGTCAGGCAAGGTGGGCCATGTTTTTTACCCATTTTGTGTTTACCCTGTCCTACAGACCAGGTTCCCAAAATGTTAAGGCAGACGCACTGTCCCGGCTGTATGACACAGAGGAGCAGCCCATGGATCAGACTCCCATACTCCCGACCTCCTGCCTGGTAGCACCGGTCATGTGGGAGTTGGACGCGGACATTTAGCAGGCGTTACGTACAGAGTCCGCTCCCCTCTAGTGTCCCGTCGGGCGTCTGTACATTCCGTCTGCTGTCCATGACCAGTTGATCTATTGGGCCCACACGTCACCCTCCTCTGGTCATCCGGGGATCGGCCGGACGGTGCGCTGTCTGAGTGGGAAGTACTGGTGGCCTACCTTGGCAAAGGACGTGAGGGTTTATGTTTCCTCCTGCTCGGTGTGCGCCCAGTGTAAGGCTCCTAGACACCTGCCCAGAGGTAAGCTACATCCCTTACTCGTTCCACAACAGCTTTGGTCACACCTGTCAGGGGATTTTCTAACCGATTCTCCTCCCTCACAGGGAAACACCACGATCCTGGTCGTTGTGGATCGTTTCTCTAAGTCCTGTCGTCTCCTCCCTCTGCCCGGTCTCCCTACGGCCCTACAGACTGCGGAGGCCTTGTTTACACACGTCTTCCGGCACTACGGGGTGCCTGAGGATATAGTGTCTGATCGAGGTCCCCAGTTCACTTCGAGAGTCTGGAGGGCGTTCATGGAACATCTGGGGGTCTCGATCAGCCTCACCTCAGGTTGAGAGTAATGGGCAGGTGGAAAGAGTGAACCAAGATGTGGGCAGGTTTCTGCGGTTTTATTGCCAGGACCAGCCGGGGGAGTGGGCAGCGTTCGTGACCTGGGCTGAGATGGCGCAGAACTCGCTCCGCCACTCCTCCACTAACCTCTCCCCCTTTCAGTGCGTATTGGGGTACACGCCGGTTCTGGCGCCATGGCATCAGAGTCAGACCGAGGCTCCTGCGGTGGACGACTGGTTCCGGCGCGTGGAGGAGACATGGGAAGCCGCCCATGTTCACCTCCAGCAGGCCGCGCTGCGCCGTCACCGCAGTGAGGCCCCGGTGTTCGCACCGGGTCTGGCTCTCAACCCGAAACTTGCCCCTCCGCCTGCCCTGCCGGAAGCTGGGTCCGCGGTTTTCTGGATTTTTGTTTTAGATTCCGTCTCTCACAGTTGAAGTGTACCGATGATAAAAATTACAGACCTCTACATGCTTTGTAAGTAGGAAAACCTGCAAAATCGTCAGTGTATCAAATACTTGTTCTCCCCACTGTATTCCTCTGTTCCCCCCATGTCTTTGTGTGGGATTGTTTTGTTACGTGTTGTGTATTGACACACCTAGCTGGTTTTTCCCCGGGCACTATGTTTCAACCCGGAGTATGTTTAATTGTTAAATATTTTTGCTTATTTGTGACTTTGTCGTGCTTTTCTGGACACTGTTGTGTCCGTCTGTTGTTTGCTTCTGCCGAATAAAGTGTGGGCCTGATCACAACTCTCTGCTATCCTGCACCTGACTTCATCACCAGTAGCGCACACGCTGACAACCTGCTTGGAGGTGACAGCATTCCCTCCGACATATTTTATAATTTTTTTGTTTTTTTAGTTTTTTTTATTATATATTAATTTTTATTTATTTCACCTTTATTTAACCAGGTAGGCCAGTTGAGAACAAGTTCTCATTTACAACTTTGACCTGGCCAAGATAAAGCAAAGCAGTGCAACACAAACAACAACACAGAGTTACACATGGAATAAACAAACAATAATACAGTCGAAAAAGTCTATATACAGTGTGTGCAAAAGAGGTAGGATAACGGAGGTAAGGCAATAAATAGGCCATAGTGGCGAAATAATTACAATATAGCAATTTAACACTGGAGTGATAGATGTGCAGAAGATGAGTGTACAAGTAGAGATACAAAAAAACTTTTTTTTTAAATAGTACTGTAGACTACTTTATCACTGACCTCAAACCAGAGACTCTCAGAGCGTTCACAGTCAGCCCACTGACACCCCTATCAGACCAGGGCAAAATCACAGTCTACTTGAACGGTGCAATACTCAATCATGAGGCATCAAGCCAATGGAACTGAGTAACATTAAGAAATGCTATAGATGGAAGGAATGTAGTGTGGAAACCTACCAAAAAACAATTAGGCAACAACAAATTCAATCCCTTTTAGACAACTTCCTGGACAAAACATTCCACTGTAATAGTGAAGGTGTAAACTTGTCAGTAGAAAATCTTAACTGTATATTTGACCTCAGCTTCCCTATCAAATCTAAACATTTCAAACAGATGACTGAAGAAAATGAACAACAATGACACATGGTTTGATGAAGAATGCAAAAACCTAAGAAAGAAATTGAGAAACCCGTTCAACCAAGAACATAGAGACCCAGAAAACCTGAGTCTACGCCTTCACTATGGTGAGTCGCTAAAACAATACAGAAATACATTACGGAAAAAGAAGGAACAGCACGTCAGAAATCAGCTCAATGTAACTTAAGAATCCATAGACTCTAACCACTTCTGGAAAACACTAAACAAACAACAACACAAAGAATTATCTATCCAAAATGGAGATGTATGGGTGAACCACTTCTCCAATCTTTTTGGCTCTATAACAAAAACAAACAGAAAAAAGATATGCATGATCAAATACAAATCTTAGAATCAACTATTAAAGACTACCAGAACACACTGGATTCTACAATTACCTTGAATGAACTACAGGACAAAATAAAAACCCTCCAACCCAAAAAGGCCTGTGGTGTTGATGGTATCCTCAATGAAATGATCAAATATACAGACAACAAATTCCAATAGGATATACTGAAACTCTTCAAGACCATTCTTAGCTCTGGCATCTTCCCCAATATTTGGAACCAAGGACTGATCACCCCAATCCACAAAAGTGAAGACAAATTTGACTCCAATAACTACCATGAGATATGCGTCAACAGCAACCTTGGGAAAATCCTCTGCATTATCATTAACAGCAGACTCGTACATTTCCTCAGTGAAAACAAAGTACTGAGCAAACGTCAAATTGTCTTTTTACCAAGTTATCGTACGACAGACCACGTATTCACCCTTCACACCCTAATTGACAAACGAACAAACCAAAACAAAGGCAAAGTCTTCTCATGCTTTGTTCATTTCAAAAAAGCCTTCGACTCAATTTGGCATGAGGATCTGCTATACAAATTGATGGAAAGTGCTGTTGGGGGAAAAACATACGACATTATAAAATCCATGTACACAAACAACAAGTGTCCCGTTAAAACTTCTTACGGCTGAGATCCCGTTAACGGGATCAACTTGACAACAGCCAGTGAAAGTGCAGGGCGCCAAATTCAAACAGAAATCTCATAATTAAAATTCCTCAAACATACAAGTATTTTACACCATTTTAAAGATAAACTTGTTGTTAATCCCACCACAGTGTTCGATTTCAAAAAGGCTTTACGGCGAAAGCACACCATCTGATTATGTTAGGTCAGTACCTAGTCACAGAAAAACAGCCATTTTTCACAAGAAGCAGAAATAGAGATAAAATGAATCACTAACCTTTGATGACACTCATAGGACTTCATGTTACACAATACTTGTATGTTTGTTCATATTTATATTAAAAAATCTGAGTTTACATTGGCGCGTTATGTTCAGTAATGTTTTGCCTCCAAAACATCTGGTGATTTTGCAGAGAGCCACATCAATTTACAGAAATACTCATAATAAACATTGATAAAAGATACAAGTATTAAACATGGCACTTTAGATAAACTTCTCCTTAATGCAACCACTGTGTCAGATTTCAAAAAAACTTTACGGAAAAAGCACACCATGCAATAATCTGAGTATGGCGCTCAGACACAAAAACAAGCCATACAGGTACCCGCCATGTTGTGGAGTCAACAGAAGTCAGAAATAGCATTATAAATATTCACTTACCTTTGATGATCTTCATCAGAATACACTCCCGGGAATCCCAGTTCCACAATAAATGTTTGTTTTGTTCGATAAAGTCCATAATTTATGTCCAAATACCTCCTTTTTGTTCGCACGTTTAGTTCAAAAATCCAAATTCATGACGCGCAGGCCAGACGAAAAGTCAAAAACTTCCATTACAATTCGTAGAAACATGTCAAATGATGTATCGAATTAATCTTTAGGATGTTTTTAACATAAATCTTCAATAATGTTTCAACCGGAGAATTCCTTTGTCTTTAGAAACGAAAAGGAACGCAGCTACATCTCATGGGGGCGCGCCTGAGCGAGCTCATGGCACTCTGCCAGACCCCTGACTCAAACAGCTCACATTCCCCCCTCCTTCACAGTTGAAGCCTGAAACAAGGTTCTAAAGACTGTTGACATCTAGTGGAAGCCTTAGGAAGTGCAATAGGACCCCATAGACACTGCATATTGGATAGGCAAACCTACAAACCTCAGTTTTCCCGCTTCCTGGTTGGATTTTTTCTCTGGTTTTTGCCTGCCATATGAGTTCTGTTATACTCACAGACATCATTCAAACCGTTTTAGAAACTTCAGAGTGTTTTCCATCCAAATCTACTGATAATATGCATATCTAAACTTCTGGGGCTGAGTAGCAGGCAGTTTACTCTGGGCATCTTATTCATCCAAGTTACTCAATACTGCCCCCAGCCATAAGAAGTTAAAATAGGCAAAAAACACACACATTTCTTCCCACAAGGCCGTGGGGTGAGATAGGGATGCAGCTTAAGCCCCACCCTCTTCAACAAATATATCAACAAATTGGCGAGGGCACTAGAAAAGTCTGCAGCAGCCAGCCTCATCCTACTAGAATCTGAAGTTAAATGTCAACTGTTTGCTGATGATCTGGTGCTTCTGTCACCAACCAAGGAGGGCCTACAGCGGCACCTAGATCTTCTGCACAGATTCTGCCAGACCTGGGCCCTGACAGTATATCTCAGTAAGACCAAAATAATGGTGTTCCAAAAAAGGTCCAGTTGCCAGGACCACAAACACAAATTCCATCTAGACACCGTTGCAATAGAGCACACAAAAAACTATACATACCTTGGCCTTAACCTCAGTGCCACAGGTAACTTCCACAAAGCTGTGAACGATCTGAGAAACAAGGCCAGAAGGGCATTTTATGCCATCAAAAGGAACATAAAATTCGACATACCAATTAGGATCTGGCTAGAAGTACTTTAATCAGTTATAGAACTCATTGCCCTTTATGGTTTTGAGGTCTGGGGTCCGCTCACCAACCAAGAATTCACAAAATGGGACAAACACCAAATTGAGACTCTGCATGCAGAATTCTACAAAAATATCCTCCGTGTACAACGTAAAACACCAAATAATGCATGCAGAGCAGAATTAGGCCAATACCCGCTAATGATCAAAATCCAGAGAAGAGCCATTAAATTCTACAACCACCTAAAAGGAAGCCATCACCTACAGAGAGATGAACCTGGAGAAGAGTCCCCTAAGCAAGCTGGTCCTGGGGCTCTGTTCACAAACAGACCCCACAGAGCCCCAGGACAGCAACACAATTAGACCCAACCAAATCATGAGAAAACAAAAAGATAATTACTTGACACATTGGAAAGAATTAACAAAAAAACAGAGCAAACTAGAATGCTATTTGGCCCTAAACAGAGAGTACACAGTGGCAGAATACCTGACCACTGTGACTGACACAAACTTAAGGAAAGCTTTGACTATGTACAGACTCGGTGAGCATAGCCTTGCTATTGAGAAAGGCCGCCATAGGCAGACCTGGCTCTCAAGAGAAGACAGGCTATGTGCACACTGCCCACAAAATGAGGTGGAAACTGAACTGCACTTCCTAACCTCCTGCCAAATGTCTGACCATATTAGACACATATTTCCCTCAGATTACACAGACCCACAAATAAATCGAAAGCAAACACAATTTTGATAAACTCCTATATCTATTGGGTGAAATACCACAGTGTGACATCACATCAGCAAGATTTGTGACCTGTTGCCACAAGAAAAGGTCAACCAGTGAAGAACAAACACCATTGTAAATACAACCCATATTTATGTTTATTTATTTTCTATTTTGTACTTTAACTATTTGCACATAGTGTCATGTTTACTGTTCCTTTTTATTGTTTATTTCACTTTTGTTTATTGTCTTCTTCACTTGCTTCACCCATGCCAATAAAGCCCTTACATTGAAATTGTGCGATAGAGAGAGATTAATCCTCATTGAGCCAGTATAAAGAGATGTAATGACCTGCATTTCTTTCCCCTTGCAATTTCTCTCTCTCTCTCTCTCTCTCTCTCTCTCCTTTTTCCAGTATTTGATTATGAATTAAAGGGATTGGAATGTAATGGCATACTGTTCTGATGAGAGAGAGGGAGAGAGAGCGATCTGATCCTAGCCCCTGCTGTGCTGAGTTAATACAGTCTAATGGCTTCTGATTAATTCTCATCGTGCCAGTATAAAGAGATGTAATGACCTGCATTTCTGCCCCCTGCAATTTCTCTCTCTCCTGCTCTCTCTCCTCTCTTTCTTACTCTCCTCTCTATCGTTCTCTCTCTCTCCATCTCTCTCCTTTTTCGGTTTTTGATTATGAATTAAAAGGATTGTAATGTTCTGTTCGTACTGTTCTGTTGAGAGAGAGGGAGAGAGAGCGATCTGATCCTAGCCCCTGCTGTGCTGAGTTAATACGGTCTAATGGCGTCTGATTAATTCTCATTGGGCCAGTATAAAGAGATGTAACTCTCTCTCTCTCTCGTCGCATTCGAGCGGATCACTTTTGTCAAGTTGTTGACCACCGCCCTTCAAAGTGTGTTGCATTATGGTTATAGAAAATGTCAGACTATACTGTATGTCGACTGGATGAACTTTACAAAAAGCTACGGGATCATTTCAACATTTATACGGACACACTTCTATAAACAGTAGAAGTTGACACTGCCATGTTGGTCTGAGCTTTGCATGTTGGAAAACCACGACAATGTCCGACTTCCGGCTGTCGCAGATGAACATCCCCCGACTTCACGCACCGACTTTCATCTACAGTCAGCTTTTTTAGGCTTACGGCTCTCTCTCTCTCTCTCTCTCTCTCTCTCTCTCTCTCTCTCTCTCTCTCTCTCTCTCTCTCTCTCTCTCTCTCTCTCTCTCTCTCTCTCTCTCTCTCTCTCTCTCTCTCTCTCTCTCTCTCTCTCTCTCTCTCTCTCTCTCTCTCTCTCTCTCTCTCTCTCTCTCTCTCTCTCTCTCTCTCTCTCTCTCTCTCTCTCTCTCTCTCTCACAGTCTCTCACTACTCTCTCTCTCTCACTCCCCTCTCTCTCACTCCCCTCTCTCTCACTCCCCTCTCTCTCACTCCATTTCTCTTTCGTTTTTCCAGTTTTTGATTATGAATTAAAGGGATTGTAATAGAACGGCATATTGTTCAGTTTAGTCTCCTGATTGCCGTATTTGATTAAGAAATGTCAGTGTGCATGTTTCCTCTTCCCTGCTCTCTGTTCAACATACCATTCTACCATCACACACAATGGCCTCCAATTCCACCATGATTCTCAACAGAACATCAAACCCAACGCTAATCAACCGCATTCTTCCACCGCATTCTTCCACCTCTTTCTTTCTTCTCTCATGTTTGCCTTTTGAAGAGACTTTGTGGTGTTTGGTGTAGGAGACAGCAACAAGTGAAAATCAGGTTTAATCACAGTCTCCACTTGTCTTATCCTTCGAGATGTCTTGAAGCTCTGGACCACAGTGCAGACAGCTATAGTCCATGTTATTCTCCACACCGAACCCCCCCATCCTAAACCTCAATCACAGTGCAGACAGCTATAGTCCATGTTATTCTCCACACAGCCCCCCCATCCTAAACCTCAACCACAGTGCAGACAGCTATAGTCCATGTTATTCTCCACACCGAACCCCCCCATCCTAAACCTCAACCACAGTGCAGACAGCTATAGTCCATGTTATTCTCCACACAGCTCCCCCATCCTAAACCTCAATCACAGTGCAGACAGCTATAGTCCATGTTATTCTCCACACAGCCCCCCCATCCTAAACCTCAATCACAGTGCAGACAGCTATAGTCCATGTTATTCTCCACACCCCCCCCCCCATCCTAAACCTCAACCACAGTGCAGACAGCTATAGTCCATGTTATTCTCCACACAGCACCCCCCCCCCCCCTGTCCTAATCTCCACACAGCTGAGCCCCCAGTATACCTCTGTGCTGCAAAGCTGTGTGTGTGTGTTCGTTTGTGCATGCGTGTGTGCGAGCGTGTGTGTGTCTGTGCGAGCGTGTGTGTGTGTGTGTGTGTGTGTGTGTTCGTGTGTTTGTGTGTTTGTGTGTTCGTGTGTGTGTGTGTGTGTGTTCATGTGTGTGTGTTCATATGTGTATGTGTGTGTGTGTGTGTGTGTGTGTGTGTGTGTGTGTGTGTGTGTGTGTGTGTGTGTGTGTGTGTGTGTGTGTGAGCCAGATTTATAATGGTCTGTGGCCATCAGTACACTGAACACGACCCTCTGTATCACGAAGGAGACACACTTAATGCCAGCCACAGCCACAAGGACAGGGACAGAGACCGGGACAGCCACAAGGACAGGGACCGGGACAGCCACAGCCACAAGGACAGTGACAGAGACCGGGACAGCCACAAGGACAGGGACAGAGACTGGGACAGCCACAGCCACAAGGACAGGGACAGAGACCCGGACAGCCACAAGGACAGGGACAGAGACTGGGACAGCCACAGCCACAAGGACAGGGACAGAGACCGGGACAGCCACAAGGACAGGGACAGAGACCGGGACAGCCACAAGGACAAGGACAGAGACCGGGACAGCCACAAGGACAGGGACAGAGACCGGGACAGCCACAAGGACAGGGACAGAGACCAGGACAGCCACAAGGACAGGGACAGAGACCGGGACAGCCACACTCACAAGGACAGGGACAGAGACCGGGACAGCCACAGCCACAAGGACAGGGACAGAGACCGGGAGAGCCGCAAGGACAGGGACAGAGACTGGGACAGCCACAAGGACAGGGACAGAGACCGGGACAACCACAGGGACAGAGACCGGGACAGCCACAGTGACAGCCACAGTGACAGCCACAGTGACAGCCACAGGAACAAGGACAGCCACAGGGACAAGGACAGCCACAGGGACAAGGACAGCCACAGGGACAAGGACAGCCACAGACCCTATGTATCAGGCAGGAGACGTAATGCCTGCCACAGAATCAGATCAAGTGTGTAAAAGATAATTGATTATAAAAAATTTAAATAATTCAACCATGGACAGTTTTCCCATTGGCTAAGGAATAGGAAAGAGCGAGGGAGAAAATGGGCAGAAACCTGAAAACATATAAATCCATCGAGATGAAAAACCTTAGCAATATTTACAGACCAGGGCTATATAATGACATGCTCTAGACCCAGGGACAGAGCTATGGCAAGAGGTAGGTCTTTTTTCTTTCCTTGTTCTTTTGTTTGCACTGCCCTCATCAGCGGATATGAGGAGGAGGAGATGAGGAGGAGAGGAGACAAAAGGAGGAAAGGAGAGGAGAGGAGGAGAGGGGAGAGGAGAGGGGGAGAGAGGGGGGAGAGAAGAGAGAGGAGGAGAGGGGAGAGGAGAGGAGCGGATAGGAGAGAAGGAAAGGAGGAAAGGAGGAGAGGAGGAGAGAGGAGGGTGTAAATGAGGGGGTGAGAGAAGGAGAGAGGGGGTATTAATGAGGGGACGGCGAGAGGGGTGTGTTAATGAGGGGGGTGGGAGAAGGAGAAAAGGAGAAAGGAGGGTGTTAATGAGGGGAAGGAGAGAAGGAGAAAAGGAGAGAGGAGGGTGTTAATGAGGGGAAGGAGAGAAGGAAAGAGGAGGGTGTAAATGAAGGAAATGAGAGAAGGAGAGAGGAGGGTGTTAATGAGGGGAAGGAGAGAAGGAGAGAGGAGGGTGTTAATGAGGGAAAGGAGAGAAGGAAAGATGAGGGTGTTAATGAAGGGAATGAGAGAATGAGAGAAGGAGAGAGGAGGGTGTTAATGAGGGGACGGAGAGAAAGAGAAAGGAGGGTGTTAATGAGGGGAACGAGAGAAAGAGAAAGGAGGGTGTTAATGAGGGGAAGGAGAGAAGGAAAGATGAGGGTGTAAATGAAGGGAATGAGAGAAGGAGAAAGGAGGGTGTTAATGAGGGGACGGAGAGAAGGAAAGAGGAGGGTGTAAATGAAGGAAATGAGAGAAGGAGAGAAGGAGAGAGGAGGGTGTTAATGAGGGGAAGGAGAGAAGGAGAGAGGAGGGTGTTAATGAGGGGAAGGAGAGAAGGAGAGAGGAGGAAAAAGGTTCCAGTGTATTTTCTCTCTCTCTTTTTTGGGGGGGGGTTGTGAGTGGCGGGAGGTGCGGTGGCCTCTTGTATTATGCTCTTGACTCTCCTCTGGGAGGGCCTAAGAAGCTCTCTAGTCACACTGGACCTGAGGTGACACAGAGGGATGGGAGAAAGACAGGAGAGGCAAGCCAAGAGGAAGGGGGAAAAGGGGGAGATCAAGAGAGAAAGACGAGGGGGAGAGATGCAGGCCAAGATGAAGAAACAGCACACATAACTCCTGGGGTAGAGAGAGAGCTAGGTGGGGGAGAGGGGGTGCATGAAGGATGAGTAGCGAGAGAAAAAACATGTCAAAATGAGAGAAAGAGAGAGGGCGTGGGGGGGGGGGCAAGAGGAAGGCTCGTCATGCAAGAGGGCCTTTCTCAAGACTCTCTATACCCCCATGTTTTCCTCCCTTGCTCTCTAACCAACCTCTTCAACCTCTCTTCCTCTCTCCCACTCTTAGAAAATTCTTCTCCCTCCACCTATCCCCTTCTCTCTCTCTCTTCCCAGTAGAGCAGGCTGGTCACACACAGAACTCCCTTCTCACATACATTACTGTCAAACAAAGACTCACCCTGCATGCGATTTCCCCAAAATGTCTTGAATATCTGAAGAATTTCCCGTTGTCCATGTTCATGGTATGGGCAGGCATATGCTACGGACAACGAACACTTTTTATCAATGGCAATTTGAATGCACAGAGATACCGTGATGAGATCCTGAGGCCCATTGTCGTGCCATTCATCTGCCAACATCACCTCATGTTTCAGCATGATAATGCACGGCCCCATGTCACATGCATCTGTACACAATTCCTGGAAGCTGAACATGTCACCTACTCACCAGACATGTCACCTACTCACCAGACATGTCACCTATCGAGCAGGTTAGGGATGCTCTGAATCAACGTGTACGACAGCGTGTTCCAGTTCCCACCATTATCCAGCAACTTCGCACAGCCATTGAAGAGGAGTGGGACAACATTCTACAGTCCACAATCAACAGCCTGATCAACTCTATGTGAAGGGGATTTGTCACACTGTATAAAGCAAATGGTGGTCACACCAGATACTGACTGGTTTTCTGATCCACGCCACTCTGCCATTTTAAAAAGTATCTATGATCAACAGATGCGTGCGTATCTGTTCAGTATAAATCAGAGGGTACGGTAAGGTCTCTAATCAAGGCAATCAGGGCTGTTTTGAGTGATAACACACACACATGTAGCACACACACACACACACTCACACACACACAAACATAGCATACAGGATCAGATGATTGTGCGTGTGTGTGTGTGTGTGTGCGTGTGTGTGTGTGTGCGTGTGTGTGTGTGCGTGCGTGCGTGCGTGCGTGCGTGCGTGCGTGCGTGCGTGTGTGTGCGTGTGTGTATTCGTGCGTGAGACACTGACGGAGGGTGATTGTGCTTTATCACCTATCTCCCAGTATAAAGAACTCACCAATTACACTGTTTGGATGCTAATGATTGTGTTTCATTAGTAGCCTCCTCTCCTGCTCTTAGCCCTCCTCACCCGCTTAAACAGATGAATATGCTGTAATTTCTATTATTTGAATTATGAAAATTGCTTTTTAAAAAGACGCCGTTCCGCCGAGGCGGGTATCATCAGTTCTCCGCTGTGACATAATGTCAGTTTAATTTCTAGAATGGTTTTAATTGTGGGTGGCCCCGCTGAGCGTTAATCATTTAATTGTATTGTCTTTTTTTCTTACTAAACACATAGGGTTGTGTCCCAAATTATACCCTATTCAATTTATAGTGCACTACTTTAGACCAGGGCTGGTCAAAAGTAGTGCACTATATAGGGAATAGGGTGCCATTTCAAACTTACGCCATCTCTCTCCTCCCCAGCACACATCACTCCACCACTCCAGTCTAGCCAAGCTTTGAACATACACATCCCTCCACCACTCCAGTCTAGCCAAGCTTTGAACATACACATCCCTCCACCACTCCAGTCTAGCCAAGCTTTGAACATACACATCCCTCCAGCACCCCAGTCTAGCCAAGCTTTGAACATACACATCCCTCCACCACTCCAATCTAGCCGAGCTTTGAACATACACATCCCTCCACCACTCCAGTCCAGCCAAGCTTTGACCATACACATCACTCCAGCACTCCAGTCTAGCCAAGCTTTGACCATACACATCCCTCTAGCACTCCAGTCTAGCCAAGCTTTGACCATACACATCCCTCCAGCACTTCAGTCTAGCCAAGCTTTGACCATACACATCCCTCTAGCACTCCAGTCTAGCCAAGCTTTGACCATACACATCCCTCCAGCACTTCAGTCTAGCCAAGCTTTGAACATACACATCACAATCAGTTATCTTTATCTCAGGAGTTGATGAAGACAAGAGAATGAAAGTTGGAAGGAGGATATAGAAGTGTGAAAGTTCTGATAGTCACCATGGTTAGGCCTACTGTTCTCCCTTTCATGGATCTGTTCAAAGGCACAGGTATTTTCTATATATCGTTTTCCCTTATCACAATTCAGAATTGGTCTGGTGCAGTCAATGCAGAGACACTTTGGTGGTAACCTGTTTTTATTTATATTTCAATGTTTATCACTGAACTGAAAACTGAACAGTGAACATGGCAAAGAAAAGTTGGGTGAAAAAAAGACCGAATTCCCTTGATGACTTTTATAAATCAGTTTTCCACACGTGATTCAACATCACCACATTTGTTTTGGTTTGTTGATGCAACCAGTTTTTGCTCTGTGGGAAAGAGACTGTAACGATAGTCATATTCCTTCTCCTCGGACGAGGAGAGGCGAGAAGGATCGGACCAATACGCGGAGTGGTTAGTGCTCATGTTGATTTAATAAAACGAAACTGAACACTGAAAATACAAAAAAACTAATAAACGAAGTGCAGAAAACCAATACAGTACCGTGTGGTGAAAAACACAAACACGGAAACAAACACCCACAAAACACACGTGAAACCCAGGCTGCCTAAGTATGATTCTCAATCAGGGACAACGATTGAGTACAGTAGAGTAGAGTACAGTAGAGTAGAGAAGATTACAGTAGAGAAGAGTATAGTAGAGTACAGTAGAGTAGAGTAGAGTAGAGTACAGTAGAGTAGAGTACAGTAGAGTAGAGTACAGTAGAGTAGAGTACAGTAGAGTAGAGTACAGTAGAGTACTCTACTCTACTCTATTGTACTCTACTCTACTGTACTCTACTATACTCTTCTCTACTGTACTCTTCTCTACTCTACTGTACTCTACTCTACTGTACTCGTCTCTACTCTACAGTACTCTACTCTACTGTACTGTACTCTTCTCTACTCTACTGTACTCTACTGTACTGTACTGTAGTGTACTCTACTCTACTGTACTCTACTCTACTGTACTCTACTCTACTGTACTCTACTCTACTGTACTCTACTCTACTGTACTCTACTCTACTGTACTCTTCTCTACTGTACTCTTCTCTACTCTACTCTACTGTACTCTACTCTACTCTACTCTACTCTACTGTACTCTTCTCTACTCTACTGTACTGTACTGTACTCTACTGTACTGTACTCTACTGTACTCTACTCTACTGTACTCTACTCTACTCTACTCTACTGTAATCTTCTCTACTCTACTCTACTCTACTGTACTCTACTGTACTCTACTCTACTGTACTCTTCTCTACTGTACCCTTCTCTTCTCTACTGTACCCTTCTCTACTCTACTGTACTGTACTCTACTGCACTCTACTCTACTGTACTCTGCTGTACTCTACTCTTCTCTACTGTACTGTACTCACCTCTACTCTACTCAGACTCTACTGTACTCTGCTGTACTCTACTGTACTCACCTCTACTCTACTGTTCTCACCTCTACTCTACTCAAACTCTACTCAAACTCTACTGTACTCTACTCTACTCTACTGTAATCTTCTCTACTATAATCTTCTCTACTCTACTGTACTCTACTCTACTCTACTATACTCTTCTCTACTGTACTCTACTCTACTCTACTCTACTATACTCTTCTCTACTGTAATCTTCTCTACTCTACTGTACTCTTCTCTACTCTACTCTACTGTACTGTACTCGTCTCTACTCTACAGTACTCTACTCTACTGTACTGTACTCTTCTCTACTCTACTGTACTCTACTGTACTGTACTGTAGTGTACTCTTCTCTACTCTACTGTACTCTACTCTACTGTACTCTACTCTACTGTACTCTACTCTACTGTACTCTACTCTACTGTACTCTACTCTACTGTACTCTTCTCTACTCTACTCTACTCTACTCTACTCTACTCTACTGTACTCTACTGTACTCTACTGTACTCTACTGTACTCTACTGTACTCTACAGTAGAGCAGAGTACAGTAGAGTAGAGTAGAGTACAGTAGAGTAGAGTAGAGTAGAGTAGAGAAGATTACAGTAGAGTAGAGTAGAGTAGAGTACAGTAGAGAAGATTACAGTAGAGAAGAGTACAGTAGAGAAGAGTAGAGCAGAGCACAGTAGAGTACTCTACTCTACTCTTCTCTATTGTACTCTACTCTACTGTACTCTACTAAACTCTTCTCTACTATACTCTTCTCTACTGTAATCTTCTCTACTGTAATCTTCTCTACTCTACTCTACTCTACTGCACTCTACTCTACTGTACTCTGCTGTACTCTACTCTTCTCTACTGTACTGTACTCACCTCTACTCTACTCAGACTCTACTGTACTCTGCTGTACTCTACTGTACTCACCTCTACTCTACTGTTCTCACCTCTACTCTACTCAAACTCTACTCAAACTCTACTGTACTCTACTGTACTCTACTGTACTCTACTGTACTCTACTCGCCTCTCAGTGACAGCCTTGAGCAGCTCTCTATCCGTCTCCGCCTGCGTCTCTCTCTAGCCTCGTTTATACCTGGTTATAACTTGTGTCCTGATCTTGTCCACATTCTGACTGTCTACACCTGTTTAAAAATGTGGGCACAATCAAAACACACATTGTGATCAGATCATCCTGCCCACCTCCAGAGGTAGTCAGACACCATTGTGTCTGTATATTTGTAGGGAGATCCGGACAGAGAAATCATTCAAATCGTCATTATTCCTCCCTCTAAAATCATTGACAGGTGGTGTCATTGACTGATTACATCAATATGTGTCTTACAATAAATCTATTATTATTATTTTGAAAGAATTGCTGTGAAATAATTTGTGTAAAGGAAGGGACCAGGAAATCTGGTCACAATGCAGACACAGTGGACAGATAACAGACACATTTTGATATCATGTGTAGACACATTTCTGGAAATCTGGTCACAATCAGAACGTAGACAAGATCAGGACAAAGGACGAATGTTAGCACCAGGTATAAATGGGGCCTCTCTCTCTCCTCTCCTTCGAGAGACGGGAGGGGGGGGGGGTCAAGTGTACCCCTCAAACAAACATGAGAAAAGAGGTTCAGCTAAGATGGATACCCATGCAGAGCACCTTGCCAAACCTTTTAACCACTGCTACTTTTCTTAACCACAGGTCATCAAGAGAGACAGGCAGAAAAGAGGGAGGGGAGAGAGTGAGTGAAAAGAAAGTGAGGCATGGAAAGAAGTGCGTACAAAGAAATGGACAGAAAGCTGTGGATGCAGGGAATGGATTTGGAGAGGACTTGGCCTTGGTGAGTTTAGATTACAGGAGGCACTCCATAAGAGGCACTCCATCTCTATCTGAGCAATAGATTCTTCTCCCCGTATCTGACCCACAGCCATTCACTTTACATGGGGGAACAAGGCCATCTAGGCTGCTGCTGCTACATAACAAAACATACAAACAGAGGCCTATATAATGCAGACAAGACCCTGAAGATACTGAACTAAATGCATATACAAATGACACTACGAGCCATAAACTTTCCTCAGACAGGATGCTGCTCATTCTGCCACATACATTGTTATCAGGGCAGACGTCTCTGTTCAGGAGACGGAGACAGCCAGAGACAACAGGGGCTGGAGACATGAGACAATAATGAATGACAGAGTCTGGAGACAGAGAGAGATCGAGACTGAGATGTAGTGAGGGGGAGGGGGAAGTGAGAAAGAGGGTATAAGAGCTGGAGACCTTGGCGGCAATCAGTTCCTATGCAAGTCTGCCACCTGCTGGTAGAAAAGTGAAGCAACATTCTGCAAATATATATATGCCCCCCCCCAAAAAACATTTCCCTCAAATAAATATAAATCAAAAATATTTGTCAATAAGATGCATATAGACATGGAATGATCATGATAGCCAAAACGGAGCATTACAATCCTATTCCTGACCAACATATAGCATGAACCCTCATATACAGGGCTCTATTAACATAACCATACACACATACAGAACCTCACAATCATCTGATACTTTCATTTCCATTCATTGTATATCAAGATCAGAAAGACATGGGTTGGGCTGGAGGAGGAGGGCAGGAGAGGGGGGTGGAGGAGGGGAGGAGAGGGGGATGGAGGAGGGCAGGAGAGGGGGATGGAGGAGGGGAGGAGAGGAGAGGGGGATGGAGGAGGGAAGGAGGAGAGGAGGAGAGGAGGGGAGGAGGAGAGGAGAGGGGGTGGGGGGGAGAGGAGGAGAGGGAGATGGAGGATGGGAGGAGAGGAGGGGAGGAGAGGGGGATGGAGGAGGGGAGGAGAAGAGAGGGGGTGGAGGAGGGGAGGGGAGGAGAGGGAGATGGAGGAGTGGAGGAGGGGAGGAGAGGGAGATGGAGGAGTGGAGGAGGGGAGGAGAGGGGGGTGGAGGAGGGGAGGGGAGGAGAGGGAGATGGGAGGAGAAGAGGAGGGGAGGGGGTGGAGGAGGGGAGGAGAGGGGTAGAAGAAAGGGGGCAGAAAGAAGAAAAAGCCTGGAAATGATTCAATCGCTCCCCAAATGGATTTGTCATATAGAACCAGTCTCTCTGATCCTGATGGGTACACAGCTGGAGGACTGCTAATTGGACAGGGAAGATGGGGAATGAGACAGGAAGGAGAGAGGGAAGAGGGGGAGAGGAGAGGAGAGGAGAGGAGAGGAGAGGAGAGGAGAGGAGAGGAGAGGACCTTGCTTGAAAGTAAACATATTCCAAGTATCAATAGGGTGCACTCTGACACAGAGGCTAACGGGAGGCCTGATTTAGGAGAGACCTGGGGAAAGGTAACAAATCAATGACATATTTGTCGCATGCTTCGTAAACCACAGTGAAATGCTTACTTACGGGTCCTTTTTCAACAACGCAGAGATAAAGTTAAAACAAATACAGAGAAATTGAGACAGGAATAATACATATAGAGTGAATAACGAATAACAATGACAAGCAGAATATAACATGGCTATATATAGGGAGTACCAGTACCGAGGAGATGTGAAAGGGTAGGAGATAATTGAGGTAGCTATGTACATATAGGTAGCATTAAAGTGACTAGGCAACAGGATAGATAATAGAGAGTAGCCATTTGATTAGCTACAGTGAGCTCCAAAAGTATTGGGACAGTGACCATTGTTCTGTTGTATTGGCTCTGTATTCAACTTTGGATTTGAAATCATACAGATTATTTTGTGCGCAATAGAAATCAATGGTAAATCATGTATTATGTCATTTTAGAGTCACTTTTGTTGTAAATAAGAATAGAATATGTTTCTAAACACTTCTACATGAATGTGGATGCTACCATGATTACAGATAGTCCTGAATGAATTGTGAATAATGATGAGTGAGAAAGTTAGAGACGCACAAACATCATACCCCCAAGACATGCAAATCTCTCACCATCACAATAACAGGGGAAGTTAGCATTTTATATCATACCCCCAAGACAAGCTAACCTCTCACCATCACAATAACAGGGGAGGTTAGCATTTTATATCATACCCCCAAGACATGCTAACCTCTCACCATCACAATAACAGGGGAAGATAGCATTTTATATCATACCCCCAAGACATGCTAACCTCTCACCATCACAATAACAGGGGAAGAGCATTTTATATCATACCCCCAAGACATGCTAACCTCTCACCATCACAATAACAGGGGCAGTTAGCATTTTATATCATACCCCCAAGACATGCTAACCTCTCACCATCACAATAACAGGGGAAGTTAGCATTTTATATCATACCCCCAAGACATGCTAACCTCTCACCATCACAATAACAGGGGAAGTTAGCATTTTATATCATACCCCCAAGACATGCTAACCTCTCACCATCACAATAACAGGGGAAGTTAGCATTTTGGGAGGGTATGATATTTATGCCTCTATCTTTCACACTCATAATTATTCACGATTCATTCAGGACTATCTGTAATCATGGTAGCATCCACATTCATGTAGAAGTGTTTAGAAACATATTATATTCTATTCTAGTATTATCCGTTATCATGGTATTATCCACATTAATGTAGAAGGGTTAAGAAACATATTCATTTCTTATTTACCAAAAAAGGGACAACAAAATGACAATACTTTATTTACCATTCATTTCTATATTCAGAAACACACATGGGAAATATGTATTGTGGGATACCAGGACTTTTGCCTAAGACCAAAATACAGACAGACAGAGACAGACAGACAGACAGACAGACAGACAGACAGACAGACAGACAGACAGACAGACAGACAGACAGACAGACAGACAGACAGACAGACAGACAGACAGACAGACAGAGATAAACACACACCTCTCCCCCTCCCTCCCTGTCCGTCCCTCCCACCATGTTTCCTTTGTGCGGTTCATTGTAGCAGTTTTGTCTAGGCCATATGGAGGGTTTACAGAGCTGAACCTCCAACAGCTGAACCTTTGTCCTGGGGTCACAGAGGTCACAGGGATTGTGTTCAAGGCTAATTCCTCCTTTCACTGACTCCAGATCTGAGTCTATAATGATCCGACCAGCACAGCACAGGGGATTTGGGTTGGATCTGACACCTACAGGAATGGAATAGAATGGGAGGGAGGGAGGGAGGGAGGGAGGGGAAACCCCCATAGGGATGACATCTTCAGATTAAACATTGTAGCCACTCCTTTCACAGCAGGGATCAATTGATACCCTGACTATACACAGACCCAGGAGACACCCTAGAAAACCCTCCTCCCCTCACACTTTCCCACCTCATTTCACCAACTACAGCTTGGACCAACATTATCAAGAAAGAAAGAAAGAAAGAAAGAAAGAAAGAAAGAAAGAAAGAAAGAAAGAAAGAAAGAAAGAAAGAAAGAAAGAAAGAAAGAAAGAAAGAAAGAAAGAAAGAAAGAAAGAAAGAAAGAAAGAAAGAAAGAAAGAAAGAAAGAAAGAAAGAAAGAAAGAAAGAAAGAAAGAAAGAAAGAAAGAGAAAGTGAATTTATTGAAGAGAAAGTATTGGTTTCTGTGACATTAATAGTCCTCATGAGACCATGTTTACCCTCCATGGTTCAGAGTTAGGTTTACTGCAGGAACACCACCATCACTGTGGTCCCGTGTGGCTCAGTTGGTAGAGCATGGCGCTTGCAACGCCAGGGTTGTGGGTTCATTCCCCACGGGGGGACCAGGATGAATATGTATGAACTTTCAATTTGTAAGTCGCTCTGGATAAGAGCGTCTGCTAAATGACTTAAATGTAAAATCACAAAGCAGAGGGAAGGGGAAAACATGTATTTTTATTTTTATTATTTTACATTCTACTACTATTACTACTACTCAGTTCCATGTACACTGAGTGTACAAAACATGAGGAACATTCGTCGTGGCATGGACAAGGTGTGGAAAGTGTTCCTCAGGGATGTTGGCCCATGTTGACTCCAGTCCTACCCACAGTTGTGTCAAGTTGGCTGGATGTCCGGCAGGTAGCCTAGTGGTTAGAGCGTTGGGCTGGTAACAGAAAGGTTGCTGGATCGAATCCCTGAGCTGACAAGGTAAAAATGAGTCATTCTGCCACTGAACAAGGCAGTTAACCCACTGTTCCCCAGGTGCCAAAGACATGGATGTCGATTATGGCAGCCCCCCGCACCTCTCTGGTTCAAAGGGGTTGGGTTAAATGCAGAAGGCATTCAGTTGTACAGCTGATTAGGTATCCCCCTTTCCCTTTGAGTGGTGGACACATGGGAAACTTTTGAGCGTGTAAAACCCAGCAGTGTTGCAGTTCTTGACACAAACCGGTGCACCTGGCACCTACTACCATACCCTGTTCAAAGGCACTTAGATCTTTCGTCTTTCCCATTCACCCTCTGAATGACACACATACACAATCCATGTCTCAATTGTCTCAAGGCTTAAAAATCCTTATTTAACCTGCCTCCTCCCCTTCATCTACACTGATTGAAGTGAATTTAACAGGTGGCATCAACAAGGGATCATAGCTTTCACCTGGATTCACCTGGTCAGTCTATGTCATATTCCTAATGTTTTGTCCACCCAGTGTAAGTTGTAATAGGTTATAAAGTAAAACATGAAGTCACCATTTCAAGGTAAATCTTACCAGATCTTATAGATCATATTGTAGACGTAGTTTTGAATGGATAAGTCCGTTTCAATGAGCCATCCCCCAAAAAACCGTACTTGCTTTTTCAAAATGTATTTTTATCCATTTCCCTATATGCCTCTTTCCCAATTTCAATCTCTTTCTTCTCCTCCCTTGGAAAGTGCCGAGCTATCATTGAAATTAAATGAATGTTCTCAAGGACCTTTTCTCTTCTCTTCTCCAGTGGTGTCATTAGGCCTGGGCTTCCAGGGCTTCAGCCCCAGATGTTTCTGGTACAGCCCTGAACCTTTGGACCAATATGATTGATATGAGTTTCCATAACCACACATCACTTGCACTATGCAGTATTTAAAATATATATATTTTACTGACACATTTTTATGACTAAATGAAACAATACAATATAGTGCGCTAGGCAGCAGCAGGATGCGGTGCCTGCTGGGACTGGTCAAGATTTCAGAATGCAGGGAACCGCTCATGTCCCTTGACCCCTCCCCCACCCCTACAGCACTGGTTTGATGTCAATGTCATCAGTCAGCAAAAGGCCTGTCACTCAGTCAGAGTACAGAGCAAATGTGGGTATTCAGAATATCTTCCAAAAGAGAGGCAATAAAAAGCCAGCAGGTCACAGGTCGAGCAGGTCACAGGTCGAGACAGCAGTGAATGAGGTGAACAGGGCAGAACAGCCAGAAAGTCAAAGTGCAGCAGCAGCAGCAGCAGCAGCAGCGTTATCCACAGATGTGTGTACAGTAGGGTTGGTGGTAGCTAACTGGCTACTCTCCCTCAGCATAAGGGTTGGTGGTAGCTAACTGGCTACTCTCCCTCAGCATAAGGGTTGGTGGTAGCTAACTGGCTACTCTCCCTCAGCATAAGGGTTGGTGGTAGCTAACTGGCTACTCTCCCTCAGCATAAGGGTTGGTGGTAGCTAACTGGCTACTCTCCCTCAGCATAAGGGTTGGTGGTAGCTAACTGGCTACTCTCCCTCAGCATAAGGGTTGGTGGTAGCTAACTGGCTACTCTCCCTCAGCATAAGGGTTGGTGGTAGCTAACTGGCTACTCTCCCTCAGCATAAGGGTTGGTGGTAGCTAACTGGCTACTCTCCCTCAGCATAAGGGTTGGTGGTAGCTAACTGGCTACTCTCCCTCAGCATAAGGGTTGGTGGTAGCTAACTGGCTACTTTCCCTCAGCATAAGGGTTGGTGGTAGCTAACTGGCTACTCTCCCTCAGCATAAGGGTTGGTGGTAGCTAACTGGCTACTCTCCCTCAGCATAAGGGTTGGTGGTAGCTAACTGGCTACTCTCCCTCAGCATAAGGGTTGGCTAATACTAATAAGATAGCGTTAGCGTTCAGCATCCTTAAGCTATTGGGTGTCAGTCAGAGTTATTTAACAGTATATTTAGTGAATGGGAAAGCTAAGGATGTTGACTTGTGTCATGATATTAGCAAAAGTGTTTATTTCCAGCAAGTTTCTGTAGCTAGCTTGGCTGGCTAGCCACTTCGGTAGCTACTAGCTGGCTAGCTAGCTGAGACTGAAGAGATGAGAACGTTCTGTGACTGAAGCGCATATTTTCTTACAGTGACACAGTTCCCCCCAGTGGACTAAAGCAGAACTTTACTACATTATATTTAAACCTGTTAAAATTAACAATGTGAGGTGGTAGAACCGACAAAATGAAAGGAATCACAGACGTCTTATAACCTATTCCATTCTACAGGTAAAATGCTTGGCTCATGTCTGTTTTTTCCATATAGGCTATATAACAATTTGTAAACTGAGTTTTGTGATATGTGTGGTTGTGACTGCATCACAAATTAAGGTTGGGTTTGTTTCAATCCTACCCACAGCTGGCAGCACTGATCATAATGCCTGTGGTAAATTTGGGTTGCCTTTGCATATCCCTATGGGGCTAGTTAGGGACCATCAGTAAATTACACAATGTACATGGGAAAATATGTAAAATTCCAATAGCTCCAAACTTTTATGACTTAAAAACCTCAAACCAACTATAAATTGTAGAAATGCATATATAAATATTGAAATAATTTAATGAGAAGACTAAAATGTGTGCAACATGAAAATATTGACTTATTTACATTGTGTAATTTATTGGCGGCCACTAACTAGCCAGGCTCTCCAAAGTGAGGTCGCACACCAGCCGGCTAAAGCTAATTGACTCAATAATTTGTCTAACTCTTCCCACCTGTGAATACACACGAGACAGCCACATCAAACCACACCCTGAAACCAAATCACATTTGTATTCAGTCATGGATGCCAGCATTTCTTAATGAACCAAATCTAAAACAGGGCCAAATCAGGAAGAGCAGTTGCCCTTTAAAACTAACTAATTATATGTTGCACCACTATCTTGCTACCTTTCTGATGAGGAGGAGGACAGCAGGTCAGTGGAGCACTGAGAACAGCAGCAGCCAGGGGCAAATGGTAGGGAAGAGGATGACTTAGGTGACAATGATACAGGCCCAAAACAACTTAAGCTACCCCGGTATCCCTTTAACCGTTTTGGATTGCAAAACTAAAGATACACACCAGACAAGACACAGAGCCAGCAACAGAAGAATAGGATATGATGGAGAGAGACACCAGGAGAACAGAACAGGCCATAACAGAAGAAGGTAGACAGAGCAGACAGTAACAAACTAGAACCTGAGAAAGCAACAGACAAGACACAGACAGCAATAGACAAGACACAGAGAAAGTGACAGAAGAGGGCAGATGGAGAAATAACAGAATGGTTTAGCACGCAGTAGACTGTATCACTTCAAGCTGCTCTATAGATTCTAATTAGTTGTACAGATGAAATACAGACAGTGAAGATGTAAAACATGGATTACAAAGAATTTGCAGGTGAGGTGAAAAAGTTAGTGAAATTATCATTAAAACAAGTGTTTACTTTTACACACAGGACAGGCTGAGAGATGGTAGAAAAGAGACAACATAGAATACTAAGAGACAGCAACAGAAGAGGGCAGACAAGAGAGACAGCAACAGACGACACAGAGAAAGAGATGGAGAGAGGCAGAGGAGGGGTGAACACAGTACACTGTATCACTTAAGGCTGCTCTATGGATTCTAATTACTGCACTGTGTGTGTGTGTGTGTGTGTGTGTGTGTGTGTGTGTGTGTGTGTGTGTGTGTGTGTGTGTGTGAGAGTTTGGGTACTGTGGAATTATTTAATCAATTTAGCTAATTGGACAGGTCAGAGTCTGTTTGAAGATGTTGAGTGGTTTTTGGCAATACACTGTAGACGTATGTGTTCCAGAATAAAGAGTACCCACAGTAGCAACAGTAATTGAGTACTGGCAGTGTCTGCTGTGGCTGGTGGGAAGGTGCAAGTTACCAGAAAAAGATCTGATCTCTCAATGTTCTAATCTTTCGATGTTAATGTCAAAGCGCAACAAATTTATGTATTTAGGTGTTGAAATTCTTAATTTTTTTGCCGGGGAAGAATGCACCCGGACCCCCCCCCCCCCCCATACTGGCTTTGGGCTAAGCCCCTAATGTCTTCAAATCCTACAAACGTCCCTTCTCTTCTCCTCCCTTCTTGTCCCACTTGTCGTATAGTGATCAGGGTCTGTAAGATGACAGACATTAGACTTGCAAATGTGATAGAAAAACAGAGGCAAGTCCTGGGTCTGGGTGAACCAAAAGCCAGAGCCTGGGTCAGGTTGTGAGATGAATCTTGCCAGGGCATAAAATCCCCTCCTCTCCTTCATCTCCACTGATCAGAAAGACCAGGTGAACCAGGCTAATGATGAGCAAAATGAACACAGTTTTCACCTGTTAAAACCTCTCTGGGATATGTGGGACGTAAGCATCCTACCTGGCCAACATCCAGTGAAAATGCAGAGCGCCAAATTCAAATAAATTACTATAAAAATGTAACTTTCATGAAATCACACATTCAATATACCAAATTAAAGCTACACTTGTTGTGAATCCAGCCAACATGTCAGATTTCAAAAATACTTTACGGCGAAAGCAAACAATGCTATTATCTGAGGATAGCAACCATGCAAACAAACACAGACTATCATATTTCAACCCTCCCGGCACGACACAAAACGCAGAAATAAAGATATAATTCATGCCTTACCTTTGACGAGCTTCTTCTGTTGGCACTCCCACAGAAGTTTATGTCCCATAAACATCACAAATGGTCCTTTTGTTCGATTAATTCCGTCGATATATATCCAAAATGTCCATTTATTTGGCGCGTTTGATCCAGAAAAACACTGGTTCCAACTTGCACAACATGACTACAAAATATCTCAAAAGTTACCTGTAAGCTTTGTCCAAACTTTTCAAACTACTTTTGTAATACAACTTTAGGTATTTTTTAACGTAAATAATTGATAAAATTGAAGACGGGATGATCTGTGTTCAATACCGGAGGAAAACAATATGTAGCATGCTTTCTGGTTACGCGCCTCTAACAAACAGTACACTTCACTGGAGCCTCATTCTGAACATGGCTACTTCTTCATTTCTCAAAGGAAAAACCTCAACCAATTTCTAAAGACTGTTGACATCCAGTGGAAGCGATAGGAACTGCAGGAAGGTCCCTTAGAAATCTGGATTCCCAATGAAATCTCATTGAAAAGAGTGACATCAAAACAAAACAAAATCTGAATGGTTTGTCCTCTGCGTTTTGCCTGCCAAATAAGTTATGTTATAGTCACAGACATGATTCAAACAGTTTTAGAAACTTCAGAGTGTTTTCTATCCAATACTAATAATAATATGCATATATTAGCATCTGGGACTGAGTAAGAGGGAGTTTACTCTGGGCACGCTTTTCATCCAAACGTGAAAATGCTGTCCCCTATCCACAAGAAGTTTTAAGTATTGTATTTTCCAATAATTAGAAAAGAAAAGGAAGGCTACAAGGAAAGGATATAGCTATACTTTAAAGATGATTGAGAAAGAGCCCAGGACCAGGCCTGCAGGACAGGGCTCAGAGAGAGATGATGATGGAGAAACTGAACAAGACCAGGGAGAGGAGAGGAGAGGAGAGGAGAGGAGAGGAGAGGAGAGGAGAGGAGAGGAGGAGAGAGCCCAGCACCTGCAGGACAGGGCTCAGAGAGAGATGATGGAGAGACACAACAAGACCAGGGATGTAGTAGTAAACAAAACACTAAGTGTGTAAAACCTAATGCAAAAAACACTAAGCTATTTTAGCGTAATAGGTGGAGTAACCCTGTTCAGTTCACTCCGCACTGTGTCACTGACCAAGACGTCTGCTGCTTCCTGGACTGCATGTACATACCTCTCCAGCCATGGTTGTTATAATTCACAAAAAATAAATGCAACAGCCATTTATTTTAAGTGAAAAAATATACATATGAATGCATACATTGAGTATACAAAACATTAAGAACAGCTGCTCATTCCATGACATAGACTGTCCAGGTGAATCCAGGTATGTGGACACCCCTTCAAATTAGAGGATTCAGCTGTTTCAGACACACCCGTTGCTGACAAGTATATAAAATCGAGCACACAGCCATGCAATCTCCATAGACAAATATTGGCAGTAGAATGGCCTTACTGAAGAGCTCAGGGACTTTCAATGTGCCACCGTCATAGGATGCCACCTTTCCAACAAGTCAGTTTGTAACATTTATGCCATGCTAGAACTGGCCCGGTCAACTGTAAGTGCTGTTATTGTGAAGTGGAAACATCTAGGAGCAACAACGGCTCAGTCGTGAAGTGGTAGGCCACAGAAGCTGACAGAAAGGGGCCGCTGAGTGCTGAAAATTGGCTGTCCTCAGTTGCAACACTCACTACCGAGTTCAAAACTGCCTCTGGAAGCAACATCAGCACAAGAACTGTTCGTCGGGAGCTCCATTAAATTAATTTCCATGGCCGAGCAGCCGCACACAAGCCTAAGATCACCATGCGTAATGCCAAGCGTCGGCTGGAGTGGTGTAAAGCTCGCCGCCATTGGACTCTGGAGCAGTGGAACGTATTCTCTGGAGTTATGAATCACACCTCACCATCTGTCAGTCTGACGGACAAATCTAGGTTTGGCGGATGCCAGGAGAACGCTACCTGCCCGAATGACAAATGCAAACTGTAAAGTTTGGTGGAGGAGGAATAATGGTCTGGGGCTGTTTTTCATGGTTCAGGCCCCTTAGTTCCAGTGAAGGGAAATCTTAACGCTACAGCATACAATTACATTCTAGATGATTCTGTGCTTCCAACATTGGGGCAACAGTTTGGGGAAGTTCCTTTCCTGTTTCAGCATGACAATGCCACCGTGCACAAAGAGAGGTCCATACAGAAATCGTTTGCCGAGATCGGTGTGGAAGAACTTGACTGGCCTGCACAGAGCCCTGACCTCAAACCCATTGAACACCTTTGGGATGAATTGGAACGCCGACTGCGAGCCAGGCCTAATCGCCCAACATCAGTGTCCAACCTCCTTAATGCTCTTGAGGCTAAATGGAAGCAAGACCCCGCAGCAATGTTGCAACGTCTAGTGGAAAGCCTTCCCAGAAGAGTGGAGGCTGTCATAGCAGCGAAGGGGAGACCAACTCCATGATTTTGGGATGAGAGTTTATGATCCCTTATTGATGTCAGTGTCGATGAAGGGGAAGAGACAGGTTAAAGAAGGATTTTTAATTCTTGAGACAATTGAGACATGGATTGTGTATATGTTCCATTCAGAGGGTGAATGGGGAAGACAAAATATTTAAGTGCCTTTGAACAGGGTATGGTAGTAGGTGCCAAGCACACTGGTTTGAGGCTCAAACGCATTAAGAAGGAAAGAAATTCCACAGATTAACTTTTAACAAGGTACACCTCTTAATTGAAATGCATTCCTCATGACTACCTCATGAAGCTGGTTGAGAGAATGCCAAGAGTTTGCAAAGCTGTCATCAAGGCAAAGGTTGGCTACTTTGAAGAATCTCAAATATAAAATATATTTTATTTGTTTAAGTCTTTTTTTGGTTACTACATGATTCCATATGTGTTATTTCATAGTTTTGATGTCTTCACTATTATTCTACAATGTAGAAAATAGTAAAAATAAAGAAAAACCCTTGAATGAGTAGGTGTGTCCAAACTTTTGACTGGAATATATATATATATATACATTATTTGTTTGTGGTAAAGTGTGTTGTGAGTTTGTTAAATGCACTTTCGATAAATTGTGATTAGATTTTGATTGATTGTAATATACATCTACACAAAAACACCGTTTTGTTCATATGAATGTGTTATTGAATGCATGGCCATGGTCTTGGAGACCTATCACTTTAAATGAATGAAAACTATGCATGAAGATATGCATATTGGAAAATGCATTTGCTATGTATGCATGCTGTGTGAATAGATCAGGGATGGGCGAAACTGATTTTTTGGTGGAACTCAGTCGGGGTCTCAACTTACTGTTGAGAGTAAGAATATAGAATACACAAGGTGCAATTTCTAAATTTGGTTGTGTATCAGCAGTCACTCAATTAGCCCATGTCAGCAAAAAACATTTAGATTGTTAAGTTAGTCTGGCGGTCAGCTGTCTAAACTTGTAGTAGGAATGGTTGAATTACAGACCGGGGTGGGGCCCATTGACCATCAGTTATCATATTAAAAACTGCAAACATTTAACTCCATCATATGGCAAAATGTGTAGAATTGACTGAAATTAGTTATAAAATTGCTAAATATTCTCTCC
Organism: Salvelinus namaycush; assembly: GCF_016432855.1. Lineage (NCBI taxonomy): Eukaryota > Metazoa > Chordata > Actinopteri > Salmoniformes > Salmonidae > Salvelinus > Salvelinus namaycush. The sequence continues at coordinate 8,724,873 of NC_052334.1, read as the reverse complement.
ATCGCATGGCAAAATACGTAGAATTGCAGCTAACTTGCTTATAAACGGCCACATTTTCTCTACGTCCCATTGCAAACCTGCATTAAGATCAATACCATGAGAGGATAGAAAGAAAAGACCAAAAGAAAGAAAGAAAAAGACAGGTGATTGTTCAGAGCGAGAGCATAGAACCATTGTCATGGTAACCAGCAAGCACTTCAGACTAGTGGCAAAGCTCCATATATTTGCCCGGACACACGCACTCACGGACACACAGATACGCACATGCACGCATACAAGTGCACAGGCAAGGGCGTGTGTTGCAGATGGTAGAAAGATATGGACAGAGAGAGAGAGAAATAGAGAGAGAAAGAAAGAGAGAAAGAGAGAGAAATAGAAACAGAGAGAGAAAGAAAGAGAGAGACAGAGAGAGAGAGGGAGAGAGAGAGAGAGAGAGCATGCTACAGTGTGACATCACAGCAGTAATATTTGAGACCTGTTGCCACAAGAAAAGGTCAACCAGTGAAGAACAAACACCATTGTAAATACAACCCATATTTATGTTTATTTATTTTCCATTTTGTACTTTAACTATTTGCACATAATATGACATTTGAAATGTCTTTATTCTTCTTGAACTTTTGTGAGTGTAATGTGTACTGTTAATTGTTATTTATTTTACTTTAGTTTATTATCTAGTTATCTTGCTTTAGGTGTGTAAACATATGTTTCCCATGCCAATAAAGCCCTTAAATTGATTTGAGAGAAAGAGAGAGAGAGAGGGAAAGAGAGAGAGAGAGAGAGAGAGAGAGAGAGAGGGAAAGAGAGAGAGACAGAAACAGAGACAGAGAGAGAGAGAGATGATGCAGTAGGGCCAGTGTGTTGTTCATTGGCTCACAGGGCCACCGATCCACACACAAGGAAGACAAGTGAACAGACCAGGCCTTCTGAACAGGTTGTAGAGTGGCCATTCTCCTTCTGCAGCAATTCACCTACACACAGACATTCATATCTTCTTCATTCTCTCTTTTTTGTCTCACTTGAAAAAGCACAGTGGCTGCTTTATAGAGTCCCTATGTGGCAGGGTGACAGGGGACACTACTCCTTCCCTTTTTAGACGGAGGAAAACTGAAAGGGGGTCCTCAGCTCCCTGCCCCCCGTGCCCCTTGTCTCCCCTCTCTCCCTCCCCTCCCTAGACCTCGTCTGTCATTGTGTGTGTGTGTGTGTGTGTGTGTGTGTGTGTGTGTGTGTGTGTGTGTGTGTGTGTGTGTGTGTGTGTGTGTGTGTGTGTGCGCATGCATATGTTTTTAATACCTCTGGTAGGGTATTGTGCAGACTATATAAAGAACAGGAAGCTAGGAGATCATTGGGGCAGGACTGAAGGTCAGCTCAATCAGTTTCCTCTCCAGCGTGATGATGTCACAGTGGCAGTGTTGCTGTGATGGATTCAGAATGGGTGTCAGGTGGAACACGAACGACAAGATGGAACACACAGTACATACACACACATATCCCCTCTCTCTCTCTCCCTCTCACACGCAAACACACGTCCTGTCCTCTGTTGTATCGATATCATTGAGTGAGTCATCCTGTCTGTATCTCTAGCATTAACAAACTCCAACTTGTTGGTCGGCAGCAGAGCCATAAATACAGATATAGAGTTTAGCAAACTCACATGGTAGAATCCCATGTGGACTAGCCAGCCATAGGACATTAGGAATACACTGAAAGTTGTCTAGATGGATGGTATATGGCTCTGGGTGGTCAACCTGGACTCAGGTTTTGAGTCCAGGTTTTAATTTAACCTTTATTTAACTAGGCAAGTCAGTTAAGAACAAATTATTACTTACAATGACGACAAACCCTAACCCGGACGATGCTAGGACAATTATGCGCCATCCTATGGGACTCCCAATCACAGCCGGTTGTGATACAGCCTGGAATCAAACAAGGGTCTGTAGTGACACCTCTAGCACTGAGATGCAGTGTCTTAGACCGCTGCGCCACTCGGGAGTGTTGTTACGGATTACTATTAGTATGATATGTTACGGATTACAATTGGTATGATATGTTACAGATTACTATTAGTATGATATGTTACGGATTACTATTAGTATGATATGTTACAGATTACTATTAGTATGATATGTTACAGATTACTATTAGTATGATATGTTACGGATTACTATTAGTATGATATGTTACGGATTACTATTAGTATGATATGTTACGGATTACAATTAGTATGATATGTTACGGATTACTATTAGTATGATATGTTACAGATTACAATTAGTATGATATGTTACGGATTACTACTAGTATGATATGTTACGGATTACTATTAGTATGATATGTTACGGATTACAATTAGTATGATATGTTACAGATTACAATTAGTATGATATGTTACGGATTACTATTAGTATGATATGTTACGGATTACAATTAGTATGATATGTTACAGATTACAATTAGTATGATATGTTACAGATTACTATTAGTATGGTATGTTACAGATTACTATTAGTATGATATGTTACATATTACTATTAGTATGATATGTTACGGATTACAATTAGTATGATATGTTACGGATTACAATTAGTATGATATGTTACAGATTACAATTAGTATGATATGTTACAGATTACAATTAGTATGATATGTTACGGATTACAATTAGTATGATATGTTACGGATTACAATTAGTATGATATGTTACAGATTACAATTAGTATGATATGTTACAGATTACTATTAGTATGATATGTTACAGATTACTATTAGTATGATATGTTACAGATTACTATTAGTATGATATGTTACAGATTACTATTAGTATGATATGTTACAGATTATTATTAGTATGATATGTTACGGATTACTATTAGTATGATATGTTACAGATTACTATTAGTATGATATGTTACAGATTACTATTAGTATGATATGTTACGGATTACTATTAGTATGATATGTTACGGATTACTATTAGTATGATATGTTACAGATTACTATTAGTATGATATGTTACAGATTATTATTAGTATGATATGTTACGGATTACTATTAGTATGATATGTTACAGATTACTATTAGTATGGTATGTTACAGATTACTATTAGTATGATATGTTACATATTACTATTAGTATGATATGTTACGGATTACTATTAGTATGATATGTTACGGATTACAATTAGTATGATATGTTACAGATTACAATTAGTATGATATGTTACAGATTACAATTAGTATGATATGTTACGGATTACTATTAGTATGATATGTTACGGATTACAATTAGTATGATATGTTACAGATTACAATTAGTATGATATGTTACAGATTACTATTAGTATGATATGTTACAGATTACTATTAGTATGATATGTTACAGATTACTATTAGTATGATATGTTACAGATTATTATTAGTATGATATGTTACGGATTACTATTAGTATGATATGTTACAGATTACTATTAGTATGATATGTTACAGATTACTATTAGTATGATATGTTACGGATTACTATTAGTATGATATGTTACGGATTACTATTAGTATGATATGTTACGAATTGCGATTAGTACAATATGTTATGAATTGCGAACTTCTTGCCACTATATGGGGTGCTGTTTCGCATTAGCATAATTTGCTCTACAGATTAAACGGCTTCCTACTCAATTCTTGCTCGTACAATATGCATATTATTATTATTATTGGATAGAAAACACTCTCTAGTTTCTATAGCCGTTGGAATTTTGTCTCTGAGTTGAACAGAACTCCTTCTACAGCACTTTTCATGACAGGGAGTCAGATTTCAGACATCTTGGCCCCTGATCTGGAGTCAGTTTAAAGGTCCCTGTAAATGCTATGGAGAAACAGACACTTCTTACGTCTTCCCCTGGATGTCAGTACGTGATGACGCTTTGAATGGAGTCGATTGCGCAATCAGGGGCTGTATAAAACAGCAAATACCGGAAGTAGCTTCCCTTTGCTGCCTGCGCCTGGCGCACGAAGGACGTCGGACTCGCCTCCTTCCAAGCTTTTGTTTAGCCAGTAATATTTCTCTGGTCATGTTTTTACTCGTTAGAGGTGTTAAAAACATCATAAGGTAGTTAATTTAAACCGTTTTATAGCAATTTATATCCGTTTAGTGCGATTTTGAGGCATTTATTTCTGAGACACTTTGAACCGCTGGGCACGTTTCCAGTTCATGCCGAACGTTAGTGGGCATTTCCACATGGCAAGAGGACAGCTTTCGACCAAAAGACGATTAGACCCAAGAAAGGATTCATTGCCCAAGATTCTGATGGAAGAACAGCTCACAGTAAGAACAATTTATGATGATAAATCGTGTTTCTGTCGAAAAATGTTAAACGCTTATGCCGCCATTTTGTTTTGTATAGCTTCGCTTGGCGCAACCTGTATTGAAAAGTAAGGATAATTTAAAAAATGTAATTCAGCGATTGCATTAAGAACTAATTTGTCTTTCGATTCCTGTCAACCCTGTATTTTTTAGTCAAGTATATGATTAGCTATTGATTAAACTAGATCACTCTGAAAGATGGCGACCGACATTTTCAGGCTTGTTTTGCTACTATTTTCATTGTATAACCACGTTTTTTTATGGCTAAATATGCACATTTTCGAACAAACTCTATATGTATGTTGTAATATGATGTTACAGGAGTGTCATCGGAAGAATTCTGAGAAGGTTAGTGAAAAAATTAATATATTTTGGCGATGATAACGATATCGCTCTCTTTGGCTTGAATTCATGCTGGGGTAACGTTTGCATATGTGGTATGCTAATATAACGATTTATTGTGTTTTCGCTGTAAAACACTTAGAACATCTGAAATATTGTCCTAATTCACAAGATCTGTGTCTTTCCATTGCTGTGAGCTGTATATTTTTATGAAATGTTTTATGATGAGTAAATTGGTAAAACACGTTGCTCTCTGTAGTAATTCTAGTCGAGTTGTGATGGTGGGTGCAATTGTAAACTATGATTTCTACCTGAAATATGCACATTTTTCTAACAAAACCTATCCTATACAATAAATATGTTATCAGACTGTCATCTGATGAGGTTTTTTCTTGGTTAGTGGCTATCAATATCTTTATTTGGCCGAATTGGTGATAGCTAGTGGTGGAGAGAGAAAATGGTGGACAAAGAAAAATGGTGTATTTTGCTAACGTGGTTAGCTAATAGATTTACATATTGTGTCTTCCCTGTAAAACATTTTAAAAAACAGAAATGATGGGTTTATTCACAAGATCTGTATCTTTCATCTGGTGTCTTGGACTTGTGATTTAATGATATTTAGATGCTACTATTTAATTGTGACGCTATGCTAGCGATGCTAATCAGTGTGGGGGGGGGTGGGGGGTGATCCCGGATCCGGGGTTGAGGCTCGTTAGAGGTTAATACAATATGTTATGAATTGCGATTCGTACAATATGTTATGAATTGCGATTCGTACAATATGTAACGAATTACCAAAACGTATGATATGTTATGAATTCCAATTTGTTGTAGCTAACATTAGCTAAGGTTAATGTTAGGTTTAGGAGTTAGGTTAAAGTTAGGGGAAGGTTTAGCTAACATGCTGAAGTTGTCCATGATGAGATTCGAACACGCAACCTTTAGGTTGCTAGACCTTTGCGTTATACGCTGACCCATCCACCCCGACCAACCACCCTACCTTCGTTTTAGTCTTCAGTAACATTATGTCTTATGTAACCATACCAAACATAACATATCATTCTAATTTGAGGTGCCCAGATTTACGTTTACTATGCTACGTCTAGTCTATGAGCCCAGGCTGGGGTGGTAGTGGATGATGGTAAATGGCTCTGGGTGCTAGTGACTAGTAAGGGTGTGGGAGTCTGATGTTGGCATGGAGAACCTCCGTTGTCTGGGAAGCGTTCTAAACATGATGGGAGGGCCTGACTTTGGTGACTCAAGGTGTCTGGGGTTATAGGGATAGCTGTAGGGAGGGTTGTAGGGAGGGCTGTAGGGAGGGTTGTAGGGAGGGTTATAGGGAGGGTTGTAGGGAGGTCTGTAGGGAGGTCTATAGGGAGGTCTGTAGGGAGGTCTATAGGGAGGTCTATAGGGAGGTCTGTAGGGAGGTCTATAGGGAGGTCTGTAGGGAGGTCTGTAGGGAGGTCTATAGGGAGGTCTGTAGGGAGGTCTATAGGGAGGTCTATAGGGAGGTCTGTAAGGAGGTCTGTAGGGAGGTCTGTATGGAGGTCTGTAGGGAGGTCTGTAGGGAGGGCTAGAGGGAGGGCTATAGCGAGGGTTGTAGGGAGGGTTGTAGGGAGGGCTGTAGGGAGGGCTATAGGGAGGGCTAGAGGGAGGGTTGTAGGGAGGGCTATGAGGAGGGTTGTAGGGAGGGTTATAAGGAGGGTTGTAGGGAGGGCTATAAGGAGGGTTGTAGGGAGGGTTATAGGGAGGGTTGTAGGGAGGGTTATAGGGAGGGTTGTAGGGAGGGCTATAGGGAGGACTGTAGGGAGGGTTATAGGGAGGGTTATAGGGAGGGCTGTAGGGAGGGCTATAGGGAGGGTTATAGGGAGGGTTATAGGGAGGGCTATAAGGAGGGTTGTAGGGAGGGTTATAGGGAGGGTTGTACGGAGGGCTATAAGGAGGGTTGTAGGGAGGGTTATAAGGAGGGTTGTAGGGAGGGCTATAAGGAGGGTTGTAGGGAGGGCTATAGGGAGGGTTGTAGGGAGGGCTATAGGGAGGGTTGTACGGAGGGCTATAAGGAGGGTTGTAGGGAGGGTTAGAGGGAGGGCTATAGCGAGGGTTGTAGGGAGGGTTGTAGGGAGGGCTGTAGGGAGGGCTATAGGGAGGGCTAGAGGGAGGGTTGTAGGGAGGGCTATGAGGAGGGTTGTAGGGAGGGTTATAAGGAGGGTTATAGGGAGGGCTATAAGGAGGGTTGTACGGAGGGCTATAAGGAGGGTTGTAGGGAGGGCTATAAGGAGGGTTGTAGGGAGGGTTATAGGGAGGGTTGTAGGGAGGGCTATAAGGAGGGTTATAGGGAGGGTTATAGGGAGGGTTGTAGGGAGGGCTATAAGGAGGGTTGTAGGGAGGGTTATAGGGAGGGCTATAAGGAGGGTTGTAGGGAGGGTTATAGGGAGGGTTGTACGGAGGGCTATAAGGAGGGTTGTAGGGAGGGTTATAAGGAGGGTTGTAGGGAGGGCTATAAGGAGGGTTGTAGGGAGGGTTATAGGGAGGGTTGTAGGGAGGGCTATAAGGAGGGTTGTAGGGAGGGTTATAGGGAGGGTTGTAGGGAGGGCTATAAGGAGGGCTGTAGGGAGGGTTATAGGGAGGGCTATAAGGAGGGTTGTAGGGAGGGTTATAGGGAGGGTTGTACGGAGGGCTATAAGGAGGGTTGTAGGGAGGGTTATAAGGAGGGTTGTAGGGAGGGCTATAAGGAGGGTTGTAGGGAGGGCTATAAGGAGGGTTGTAGGGAGGGTTATAGGGAGGGCTATAAGGAGGGTTGTAGGGAGGGTTATAGGGAGGGTTGTACGGAGGGCTATAAGGAGGGTTGTAGGGAGGGTTATAAGGAGGGTTGTAGGGAGGGCTATAAGGAGGGTTGTAGGGAGGGTTATAGGGAGGGTTGTAGGGAGGGCTATAAGGAGGGTTGTAGGGAGGGTTGTAGGGAGGGCTATAAGGAGGGTTGTAGGGAGGGTTATAGGGAGGGCTATAAGGAGGGTTGTAGGGAGGGTTATAGGGAGGGTTGTACGGAGGGCTATAAGGAGGGTTGTAGGGAGGGTTATAAGGAGGGTTGTAGGGAGGGCTATAAGGAGGGTTGTAGGGAGGGCTATAGGGAGGGTTGTAGGGAGGGCTATAGGGAGGGTTGTACGGAGGGCTATAAGGAGGGTTGTAGGGAGGGCTATAAGGAGGGTTGTAGGGAGGGTTATAGGGAGGGTTGTAGGGAGGGCTATAAGGAGGGTTGTAGGGAGGGTTATAGGGAGGGTTGTAGGGAGGGCTATAAGGAGGGTTGTAGGGAGGGTTATAGGGAGGGCTATAAGGAGGGTTGTAGGGAGGGTTATAGGGAGGGTTGTACGGAGGGCTATAAGGAGGGTTGTAGGGAGGGTTATAAGGAGGGTTGTAGGGAGGGCTATAAGGAGGGTTGTAGGGAGGGTTATAGGGAGGGTTGTAGGGAGGGCTATAAGGAGGGTTGTAGGGAGGGTTATAGGGAGGGTTGTAGGGAGGGCTATAAGGAGGGTTGTAGGGAGGGTTATAGGGAGGGCTATAAGGAGGGTTGTAGGGAGGGTTATATGGAGGGTTGTACGGAGGGCTATAAGGAGGGTTGTAGGGAGGGTTATAAGGAGGGTTGTAGGGAGGGCTATAAGGAGGGTTGTAGGGAGGGCTATAGGGAGGGTTGTAGGGAGGGCTATAGGGAGGGATGTACGGAGGGCTATAAGGAGGGTTGTAGGGAGGGTTATAAGGAGGGTTGTAGGGAGGGCTATAAGGAGGGTTGTAGGGAGGGTTATAGGGAGGGTTGTAGGGAGGGTTATAAGGAGGGTTGTAGGGAGGGCTATAAGGAGGGTTGTAGGGAGGGTTATAAGGAGGGTTGTAGGGAGGGCTATAAGGAGGGTTGTAGGGAGGGTTATAGGGAGGGTTGTAGGGAGGGTTATATGGAGGGTTGTAGGGAGGGCTATAAGGAGGGTTGTAGGGAGGGTTATAAGGAGGGTTGTAGGGAGGGCTGTAGGGAGGGCTGTAGGGAAGGTTATAGGTAGGGTTGTAGGGAGGGTTATATGGAGGGTTGTAGGGAGGGCTATAAGGAGGGTTGTAGGGAGGGCTATAAGGAGGGTTGTAGGGAGGGCTATAAGGAGGGTTGTAGGGAGGGCTGTAGGGAGGGTTGTAGGGAGGGCTATAAGGAGGGTTATAGGGAAGGTTGTAGGGAGGGTTGTAGGGAGGGCTGTAGGGAGGGTTGTAGGGAGGGCTATAAGGAGGGTTATAGGGAAGGTTGTAGGGAGGGTTATAGGGAGGATTGTAGGGAGGGCTATAAGGAGTGTTATAGGGAGGGTTGTAGGGAGGTCTATAGGGAGGTCTGTAGGGAGGTCTGTAGGGAGGTCTGTAGGGAGGTCTATAGGGAGGTCTGTAGGGAGGTCTATAGGGAGGTCTGTAGGGAGGTCTGTAGGGAGGCCCGGGGACAATGACCCCTCCATTAGGCCTAATGGGGACACATGTCATGGATTAGGGTTAGGACACCTGGGGGAGGAGGACTGGACCACATGGTGAGAACTTCTCCTCCACTGGAAAGGGATGTGTGTCTGGATGTCTATTCATTCTGTGGTTAGATTGAATGCTTTACCCTGAATATATCCCAGATACATTCTCAAACAAACCCAAGTTATTTTGAGTTATAGCTGAAAACTAAAGATGAAAACAATATTTCATAAGGAATAATCAAACAAATCCTGAAAGACAGACATTTATTTTTAATCAGGCAATAGATTTTGGGCAATATACTGTTTTAGTGAATAAAAACAGAATACATGTGGTAAAGTGTGTACAGATTCTTCACCAGTCACCACAGAGGGACTGGGAACCCTTCCCTGCTCCCCTCCCTCCCCCTCCCTCTCCAAATTCCTCCACTCTCCCCAGGACAAGACGACCAGTCAATTAATAAGACATTGTCTCCTCCCCCAGAGACAGGTGCACAAGGGGCCACCCAGGAACCAGCAACCCTCAATCTAAAGCCGCTTCACTGGTGGCCCCCAGGAATGCAGCACATCGCTTTGGGAATGGGTCAGGGGGACGGGGGTCCGGGAGGCTGGAGAGAATAGAAACAGCCCCATCATCATCATTCTGGGCAAGGGCCAGCCAGTCAAACCTGGAGGAAAACAAAAGGAAACGGCATCTAGGGTTCCAGTCTCTCTCCGGGATCCAAAGCCACTTCACTTTACCCTTCTATGCTCTGCAGTCCAGTCAAATCCCCCCCAACACCATAACCCACCCCAAAGCACTCCATCACATGGCTGCCACAGTCTTATTAAATCCCCAGACAGTCCTGACCCTGAGATACCTCCCAGTCCCTGCCCTCTCCCACAGTCCTGACCCTAAGATACCTCTCAGTCCCTGCCCTCTCCCAGTCCTGACCCTAAGATACCTCTCAGTCCCTGCCCTCTCCCACAGTCCTGACCCTAAGATACCTCTCAGTCCCTGCCCTCTCCCACAATCCTGACCCTAAAATACCTCCCAGTCCCTGCCCTCTCCCACAGTCCTGACCCTAAGATACCTCTCAGTCCCTGCCCTCTCCCACAGTCCTGACCCTAAGATACCTCTCAGTCCCTGCCCTCTCCCAGTCCTGACCCTAAGATACCTCTCAGTCCCTGCCCTCTCCCACAGTCCTGCCCCTAAGATACCTCTCAGTCCCTGCCCTCTCCCAGTCCTGACCCTAAGATACCTCTCAGTCCATGCCCTCTCCCACAGTCCTGACCCTAAAATACCTCCCAGTCCCTGCCCTCTCCCACAGTCCTGACCCTAAGATACCTCCCAGTCCATGCCCTCTCCCACAGTCCTGACCCTAAGATACCTCTCAGTCCCTGCCCTCTCCCACAGTCCTGACCCTAAGATACCTCCCAGTCCCTGCCCTCTCCCACAGTCCTGACCCTAAGATACCTCTCAGTCCCTGCCCTCTCCCACAGTCCTGACCCTAAGATACCTCTGTCCCTGCCCTCTCCCACAGTCCTGACCCTAAGATACCTCTCAGTCCCTGCCCTCTCCCACAATCCTGACCCTAAAATACCTCCCAGTCCCTGCCCTCTCCCACAGTCCTGACCCTGAGATACCTCCCAGTCCCTGCCCTCTCCCACAATCCTGACCCTAAGATACCTCTCAGTCCCTGCCCTCTCCCACAGTCCAGACCCTAAAATACCTCCCAGTCCCTGCCCTCTCCCACAGTCCTGACCCTAAGATACCTCTCAGTCCCTGCCCTCTCCCACAGTCCTGACCCTAAAATACCTCTCAGTCCCTGCCCTCTCCCACAATCCTGACCCTAAGATACCTCTCAGTCCCTGCCCTCTCCCACAGTCCTGACCCTAAGATACCTCTCAGTCCCTGCCCTCTCCCACAATCCTGACCCTAAGATACCTCTCAGTCCCTGCCCTCTCCCACAATCCTGACCCTAAGATACCTCTCAGTCCCTGCCCTCTCCCACAATCCTGACCCTAAGATACCTCCCAGTCCCTGCCCTCTCCCACAATCCTGACCCTAAGATACCTCTCAGTCCCTGCCCTCTCCCACAATCCTGACCCTAAGATACCTCCCAGTCCCTGCCCTCTCCCACAGTCCTGACCCTAAGATACCTCTCAGTCCCTGCCCTCTCCCACAACCCTGACCCTAAGATACCTCTCAGTCCCTGCCCTCTCCCACAGTCCTGACCCTAAGATACCTCTCAGTCCCTGCCCTCTCCCACAGTCCTGACCCTAAGATACCTCTCAGTCCCTGCCCTCTCCCACAGTCCTGACCCTAAGATACCTCTCAGTCCCTGCCCTCTCCCACAACCCTGACCCTAAGATACCTCTCAGTCCCTGCCCTCTCCCACAATCCTGACCCTAAGATACCTCTCAGTCCCTGCCCTCTCCCACAGTCCTGACCCTAAGATACCTCTCAGTCCCTGCCCTCTCCCACAGTCCTGACCCTAAGATACCTCCCAGTCCATGCCCTCTCCCACAGTCCTGACCCTAAGATACCTCCCAGTCCATGCCCTCTCCCACAGTTCAGACCCTAAGATACATCTCAGTCCCTGCCCTCTCCCACAGTCCTGACCCTAAAATACCTCCCAGTCCCTGCCCTCTCCCACAGTCCTGACCCTAAGATACCTCTCAGTCCCTGCCCTCTCCCACAGTTCAGACCCTAAGATACATCTCAGTCCCTGCCCTCTCCCACAGTCCTGACCCTAAGATACCTCTCAGTCCCTGCCCTCTCCCACAGTCCTGACCCTAAGATACCTCCCAGTCCCTGCCCTCTACCACAGTCCTGACCCTAAGATACCTCCCAGTCCATGCCCTCTCCCACAGTCCTGACCCTAAGATACCTCCCAGTCCATGCCCTCTCCCACAGTCCTGACCCTAAGATACCTCCCAGTCCATGCCCTCTCCCACAGTCCTGACCCTAAGATACCTCCCAGTCCCTGCCCTCTCCCACAGTCCTGACCCTAAGATACCTCTCAGTCCCTGCCCTCTCCCACAGTCCTGACCCTAAGATACCTCCCAGTCCATGCCCTCTCCCACAGTCCTGACCCTAAGATACCTCCCAGCCCCTAAAATACCTCCCATCCCCTCCCTCGCTCTGTCTTTCTCTTTCTCTCTCTCTCTGCCTCTCTGTCTCTCCCTTTCTCTCAGTCTCTCTCTCTCTCTGTCTTTTCCTCTGTCTCGCTCTCTCTCTGTTATTCCGTCTTCCTCTCTGTTATTCCGTCTTCCTCTCTGTTATTCCGTCTTCCTCTCCGTCTGTCCGTTTTTCGCTCTCCGTCTGTCCGTCTTTCTCTCTGTCACGCCGTTTTTCTCTCTCTGTCACGCCGTCTTTCTCTCTCTGTCACTCCATCACGCCGTCTTTCTCTCTCTGTCACTCCGTCACGCCGTCTTTCGCTCTGTCACGCCGTCTTTCGCTCTGTCGCGCCGTCTTTCTCTCTCTGTCACGCCGTCTACGCAGTCTTTCTCACTCCGTCACTCCGTCTTTCTCTCTCTGTCACTCCGTCACTCCGTCTTTATCTCTCTGTCACTCCGTCTTTCTCTCTCTGTCACTCCGTCTTTCTCTCTCTGTCACGCCGTCTACGCAGTCTTTCTCACTCCGTCACGCCGTCTTTCGCTCTGTCACTCCGTCTTTCTCTCTCTGTCACGCCGTCTTTCTCTCTCTGTCACTCCGTCTTTCTCTCTCTGTCACGCCGTCTTTCTCTCTCCGTCACTCCGTCTTTCTCTCTCTGTCACTCCGTCTTTCTCGCTCTGTCACGCCGTCTACGCAGTCTTTCTCACTCCGTCACGCCGTCTTTCGCTCTGTCACTCCGTCTTTCTCTCTCTGTCACGCCGTCTTTCTCTCTCTGTCACTCCGTCTTTCTCTGTCACGCCGTCTTTCTCTCTCTGTCACGCCGTCTACGCAGTCTTTCTCACTCCGTCACTCCGTCTTTCTCACTCCGTCACTCCGTCTTTCTCACTCCGTCACTCCGTCTTTCTCACTCCGTCACTCCGTCTTTCTCACTCCGTCACTCCGTCTTTCTCACGCCGTCTTTCGCTCCGTCACGCCGTCTTTCTCTCCGTCACGCCGTCTTTCTCTCTCTGTCACGCCGTCTTTCTCTCTCTGTCACGCCGTCTTTCTCTCTCTGTCACGCCGTCTTTCTCTCTCTGTCACGCCGTCTTTCTCTCTCTGTCACGCCGTCTTTCTCTCCGTCACGCCGTCTTTCTCTCCGTCACGCCGTCTTTCTCTGTCACTCCGTCAAGCCGTCTTTCTCTCTCTGTCACTCCGTCACGCCGTCTTTCTCTCTCTGTCACGCCGTCTTTCTCTCTCTGTCACGCCGTCTTTCTCTCTCTGTCACGCCGTCTTTCTCTCTCTGTCACGCCGTCTACGCAGTCTTTCTCTCTCTGTCACGCCGTCTTTCTCTCTCTGTCACGCCGTCTACGCAGTCTTTCTCTCTCTGTCACTCCGTCTTTCTCTCTCTGTCACTCCGTCACTCCGTCTTTCTCTCTCTGTCACTCCGTCACGCCGTCTTTCTCTCTCTGTCACTCCGTCACGCCGTCTTTCTCTCTCTGTCACTCCGTCACTCCGTCTCTCTCTCTCCGTCACGCCGTCTTTCTCTCTCCGTCACGCCGTCTTTCTCTCTCCGTCACTCTCCGTCTTTCTCTCTCCGTCACTCTCCGTCTTTCTCTCTCCGTCACTCTCCGTCTTTCTCTCTCTGTCACTCCGTCACTCCGTCTTTCTCTCTCTGTCACTCCGTCACTCCGTCTTTCTCTCTCTGTCACTCCGTCACTCCGTCTTTCTCTCTCTGTCACTCCGTCACTCCGTCTTTCTCTCTCTGTCACTCCGTCACTCCGTCTTTCTCTCTCTGTCACTCCGTCACGCCGTCTTTCTCTCTCTGTCACTCCGTCACGCCGTCTTTCTCTCTCTGTCACTCCGTCTTTCTCTCTCTCTGTCACTCTCCGTCTTTCTCTCTCTGTCACTCCGTCTTTCTCTCTCTCTGTCACTCTCCGTCTTTCTCTCTCTCTGTCACTCTCCGTCTTTCTCTCTCTCTGTCACTCTCCGTCTTTCTCTCTCTCTGTCACTCTCCGTCTTTCTCTCTCTCTGTCACTCTCCGTCTTTCTCTCTCTCTGTCACTCTCCGTCTTTCTCTCTCTCTGTCACTCTCCGTCTTTCTCTCTCTCTGTCACTCTCCGTCTTTCTCTCTCTCTGTCACTCTCCGTCTTTCTCTCTCTCTGTCACTCTCCGTCTTTCTCTCTCTCTGTCACTCTCCGTCTTTCTCTCTCTCTGTCACTCTCCGTCTTTCTCTCTCTCTGTCACTCTCCGTCTTTCTCTCTCTCTGTCACTCTCCGTCTTTCTCTCTCTCTGTCACTCTCCGTCTTTCTCTCTCTCTGTCACTCCGTCTTTCTCTCTCTCTGTCACTCCGTCTTTCTCTCTCTCTGTCACTCCGTCTTTCTCTCTCTCTGTCACTCCGTCTTTCTCTCTCTCTGTCACTCCGTCTTTCTCTCTCTCTGTCACTCCGTCTTTCTCTCTGTCACTCCGTCTTTCTCTCTGTCACTCCGTCTTTCTCTCTGTCACTCCGTCTTTCTCTCTGTCACTCCGTCTTTCTCTCTGTCACTCCGTCTTTCTCTCTGTCACTCCGTCTTTCTCTCTGTCACTCCGTCTTTCTCTCTGTCACTCCGTCTTTCTCTCTGTCACTCCGTCTTTCTCTCCGTCACTCCGTCTTTCTCTCCGTCACTCCGTCTTTCTCTCCGTCACTCCGTCTTTCTCTCTCTGCCACTCCGTCACGCCGTCTTTCTCTCCGTCACGCCGTCTTTCTCTCCGTCACGCCGTCTTTCTCTCCGTCACTCCGTCTTTCTCTCTCTGCCACTCCGTCTTTCTCTCCGTCACTCCGTCTTTCTCTCCGTCACTCCGTCTTTCTCTCTGCCACTCCGTCTTTCTCTCTGCCACTCCGTCTTTCTCTCTGCCACTCCGTCTTTCTCTCCGTCACTCCGTCTCTCTCCGTCACTCCGTCTCTCTCCGTCACTCCGTCTCTCTCCGTCACTCCGTCTTTCTCTCCGTCTTTCTCTCCGTCACTCCGTCTTTCTCTCCGTCACTCCGTCTTTCTCTCCGTCACTCCGTCTTTCTCTCCGTCACTCCGTCTTTCTCTCCGCCTTTCTCTCCGTCACTCCGTCTTTCTCTCCGTCACTCCGTCTTTCTCTCCGTCACTCCGTCTTTCTCTCCGTCACTCCGTCTTTCTCTCCGTCACTCCGTCTTTCTCTCCGTCACTCCGTCTTTCTCTCCGTCACTCCGTCTTTCTCTCCGCCTTTCTCTCCGTCACTCCGTCTTTCTCTCCGTCACTCCGTCTTTCTCTCCGTCTTTCTCTCCGTCACTCCGTCTTTCTCTCCGTCACTCCGTCTTTCTCTCCGTCACTCCGTCTTTCGCTCCGTCACGCCGTCTTTCTTTCCGTCACTCCGTCTTTCTCTCTCTGTCACACTCAGTTTCAAAATGGCACAAATGTAACCAATGTTTATTCATGGAATAAGGTTTACCTTTATTGAACAAGTGCTGACAACTAAGTACTGTACGTGTCTCGAGAGTCCAAGAAAAAAGTCAAAGAATTCAGATCCTGACTGAATAAGAAATTTAGGCTGAAACGATCACATAAAAGTGATTCATTGCAAGCAGTGTGTAGAAGCTTATTTTATGAATATCATGTCAACGTTTCAGTCAGAGGCACCTGCTAAGCTAAAGGAACCATCAAATGTGTGTGTGTGCATTGCATTTACATGGTAGAATGATGCTGCCATAATATTCACCTTGGGGATACCAATCCTGACATAGTCCACGACAATCCATGACAGACAGCCACTACAACTCACACAGCACTCACTGGGACTACCACTGACACAGCCCCATCTGCCGTTCCAATACTGAACAGTAACTATTGGCAGGAAAAGACCGTTTAGAAATGAGTCTCTTCCATGTTTAGCCTTAACCTACTGAAAATGTGCAACAATCTCTATTAAATCAAGTCACCATGACATAATTAAATAATCATATAGACATCTATTCCTTATAACAAATCCTTATATTCATCTCTGCAAAATGTGTTAAATCATGTAACAGTCAGATTTAGCCCTCCCTGCAATACCAAGACATCATCACCACAAGAAATTGTGAACTTAGAAACTTTATTGAACATGTGTGACAAACATTAACAGTATTATATTTTCTATATAAAGGATTTGAAAACCTTAAAGCCCTTACATTTTTCTTTTTTATAAACATTTCTTCACAGAGATTTTCAACAATTCACAAGACAAGCAAAATCTGCAAATACAAACAATACAAACAGTATTGATTTATAAAAACTAAACACTCCAGTGGAGGCTGCTGAGGGGAGGACGGCTCATAATCTCTGAAACGGAACAAATGGAATGGCATCAAACACATGGAAACCATGGAAACCATGTGTTTGATGTATTTGATACCATTCCACTGATTCCGCTCCAGCCATTACCATGAGCCTGTCCTCCCCAATTAAGGTTCCTAACCTCCTATGACACCCTCCCTTAAATTCCGATTTAATGATATGTGAGTTGATTCAACTCGTTCTCACACAAAACAATCCAATACAAGACTTACACACAAAAGCTTTTACCTTATTTTCCAGACAAACAAAATACATAAATTCTTCTTTTGAAACACTGCTCATTAGTACAATGTCCTTTTCCCTCTATAAAGTTCCCACTTCAAGACAGCCCACTGCATTGCATACATGCAGTTGAGTGATATTTTTTAAAATGTCATACTATTTAGAATCTTATGCCATACCATAATTACAGTATTTAAAGCCTTAAGACACACCAAAGAAAAATAAGATCATTATTTTGGTTCATTTTTTACATGTACACTTATCCACCTAACCACTAACTACCATGATTCCAATGTAAATAACTTAATAAATGTACAATTCTAGCCCAGCTAGATGACAAAAAAAGAAAGAATATATATTTGATATATAATAGTTATGAAATAACTTCTTTCAAATATTTTCTAAAATCCTTTTTCTATGGATAAATATCAAATATATAGTAGCGAATGATGCACAATGAGTGGATGATGAGCTACAGAGAAGAGGTTTAGGACAGTCCCTCAGTATAGTTCAGTAGAGCCAGGCTCTGGTCAACACTGCCCCCTTGTGGCTGCCCTTGGACATGTCACCTTGAAACTACGGCACCTTGGAAGAGACAAACAGTGCCCTTTGATTAACCTTCCTTTTAAATAATTTAGTTTCTTTTACTTTAAATTAAAATACAAAAATATTTACATTTTCATTTTATAGACAATCCAAATAAATACAAATAAATCATGTTCTATAATGCTAAAGCTATTTAAAGCGATACGTAGGATTTATAGTTAAAAAAAGGTCCCTTGTAACTTGATTTTAGAATTAGAACAGCCGTTTGTAAATCTATCATTACTTATGAAACTCGTCATCGAACAAAAATCACCAACACATCTCAGCAAAACAAATGGATGCATGTAAGAGTCATTTCTTTTTAACAAGACAACAATAGGATCCGATTGACAGAGAAAAACAGCTCATATACACACACACACCATGTGACATGGATCGCCAACTACATGTGCAAATACATACAATAGATATTATAGGAACAGTTTTCTCTTAACCAAAAGACCCAGACCACTGCTATGTGCTTCAGTTCATAACATAACGCCTTATCTAATAGCAGCTATACGGTACAGCTGGCCTGCACACCTGAATGATGGGTTGTTCACAGTGACCAAACCATATATGTCAATGGAGCAAACACACAGGTTTTGTTTTCACAGTGACGGCTAGGCTACGTATGTCCTTGCAGTAACTAAAGGAGTAAGCAGTAGTGGCATTCTTTACATGTAGTCTACCTACAATCCAAATGAAGGACAATTCGTGTCCATGAACCTCAGTCTACAGAGACAAAATATCAATTGAACCTTCTTCAAAAAAACTATTTGGAAAAACAAGGGCCAAAGTAAATCAAAAGTGCAAAGGTTGATATTAAAGCTGATATGCATGTTAGGTTGGATACTTAGGCGACAGCCTATTGAAGGGACCCACCGTTACAGTACTACTGAAGGGACCCACCGTTACGGTACTATTGAAGGGACCCACCGTTACGGTACTATTGAAGGGACCCACCGTTACGGTACTATTGAAGGGACCCACCGTTACGGTACTATTGAAGGGACCCACCGTTACGGTACTATTGAAGGGACCCACCGTTACGGTACTATTGAAGGGACAAACTGTTACGGTACTATTGAAGGGACCCACCGTTACGGTACTATTGAAGGGAACCACCGTTACGGTACTATTGAAGGGACCCACCGTTACGGTACTATTGAAGGGACCCACCGTTACGGTACTATTGAAGGGACCCACCGTTACGGTACTATTGAAGGGACCCACCGTTACGGTACTATTGAAGGGACCCACCGTTACGACACTATTGAAGGGACCCACCGTTACGGTACTATTGAAGGGACAAACCGTTACGGTACTATTGAAGGGACCCACCGTTACGGTACTATTGAAGGGACCCACCGTTACGGTACTATTGAAGGGACCCACCGTTACGGTACTATTGAAGGGACCCACCGTTACGACACTATTGAAGGGACCCACCGTTACGGTACTATTGAAGGGACCCACCGTTACGGTACTATTGAAGGGACCCACCGTTACGACACTATTGAAGGGACCCACCGTTACGGTACTATTGAAGGGACCCACCGTTACGGTACTATTGAAGGGACCCACCGTTACGGTACTATTGAAGGGACCCACCGTTACGGTACTATTGAAGGGACCCACCGTTACGGTACTATTGAAGGGACCCACCGTTACGGTACTATTGAAGGGACCCACCGTTACGACACTATTGAAGGGACCCACCGTTACGGTACTATTGAAGGGACCCACCGTTACGGTACTATTGAAGGGACAAACCGTTACGGTACTATTGAAGGGACAAACCGTTACGGTACTATTGAAGGGACCCACCGTTACGGTACTATTGAAGGGACCCACCGTTACGGTACTATTGAAGGGACCCACCGTTACGGTACTATTGAAGGGACCCACCGTTACGGTACTATTGAAGGGACCCACCGTTACGGTACTATTGAAGGGACAAACTGTTACGGTACTATTGAAGGGACCCACCGTTACGGTACTATTGAAGGGACCCACCGTTACGGTACTATTGAAGGGACCCACCGTTACGGTACTATTGAAGGGACCCACCGTTACGGTACTATTGAAGGAGTCAACCGTTACGGTACTATTGAAGGGACCCACCGTTACGGTACTATTGAAGGGACCCACCGTTACGGTACTATTGAAGGGACCCACCGTTACGGTACTATTGAAGGGACCCACCGTTACGGTACTATTGAAGGGACCCACCGTTACGGTACTATTGAAGGGACCCACCGTTACGGTACTATTGAAGGGACCCACCGTTACGGTACTATTGAAGGGACCCACCGTTACGGTACTATTGAAGGGACCCACCGTTACGACACTATTGAAGGGACCCACCGTTACGGTACTATTGAAGGGACAAACCGTTACGGTACTATTGAAGGGACCCACCGTTACGACACTATTGAAGGGAACCACCGTTACGGTACTATTGAAGGGACCCACCGTTACGGTACTATTGAAGGGACCCACCGTTACGGTACTATTGAAGGGACAAACTGTTACGGTACTATTGAAGGGACCCACCGTTACGGTACTATTGAAGGGACCCACCGTTACGGTACTATTGAAGGGACCCACCGTTACGGTACTATTGAAGGGACCCACCGTTACGGTACTATTGAAGGAGTCAACCGTTACGGTACTATTGAAGGGACCCACCGTTACGGTACTATTGAAGAAGACGATCGGCAGAAAACCACACCCAAGACAATGTGGGATGGGTCTGTATTGTACCACTAGTAGTATTACATGTAGTGCTGTGAGAGAACCAAACCCATGGGCAGTGCCTCATCAGCCCTCACAGCTGACCATACACAGGACTCAGCCAAGTGGGGTTGAGCTTAGTTTAAACAGCATAGCTACAAGTGAGGATGCAGATTACAAATTACATTCGGAACAAAAATGTTGGGTCTCCTTCCTCTCAATGATATGCAAATAAGTGTGAAGATGTTACTCAAAAAGTGGTCAGTTTGGAGCGTTTTTCTTTCTGGAACAAACAGAGCCAAGACACAGCAGATCAGACTCCCAGCGGCGAGTTCCATATAGGACTCCATCCTCTTTCCCTCTACTTCCTCCCCCTCCTCCTCCTCCCCCTCTATTTCTCTCCTCCCCTGCTTCCTCCTCCATGGCTGTGCTATTACACCGCCCCCCCATCCTCTCCTCTCCTCTCATCCCCTGCTTCTTCTCTTCTGTGGCTGTGCTGTAGTCTATTAATAGACCCAAACAAAAGGCTTGAGGTTTAATGAGGCAGAAGAGAAGCAGGAAGGGAACTCATGCAGACTGAAGTCAGAGAAGAGATGAGCTTTGTACCATTTAGCTTCAAGGGAAGGATTCAGCCTTTTTATTTCATGGAAAGCCATGTTCTTGGGGGTTTGGTGTGTGTGACCACTGTGTTCTCTTGACATATCAAGCTATAAGATCTTCTTGGACAGCTTGACATGATGGATAGATCTAGAATATATGCATAGTTTCAGAATGAACCAATATATCAGATGAAGCCCTTTACCAAAACGTAAGCTGAATAGTCCCCTGTGCTGTGTTGTCTAGAAATGATCATGTTCTGGCCCGATAGTCAGACAACGCCGTCCGGATTTTCACACATGAAGTATCCTCACCAATAACATTTACAAACATGTTTGCAAACTTGCATAGAAAGGAAACATCACCAGCAACCAGGCCAGGTAGCTACCCCTAGAAGTGGGTCTGTTTCCAAGCTTACAGAATGCTTTGGTTCTAAACACTGAATGCTGTTTCAAACGGAAGTAGATCAAGAAAATCAAATAGAGGTCCTCTCTCTCTCTTTGCAAAGCAACATGTCAAGGTGTGTATCACAAGAGCAGAAAACAAACATGACAGTAAGTGGCAAGAGTTCAAACCACCTGAGAGAGAGACAGAGAAAGACAGAAAGACAGAAAGACAGAAAGACAGAGACAGAGACAGACACAGACACAGACACAGACAGACAGACAGACAGACAGACAGACAGACAGACAGACAGACAGACATGAAAGATGTGTCAAGAAACATGATAACCAGTCAACTGTTTACTATAGTCTAAAGCAGAGCCATACAGACTGTATATACATGTAACTGCCAAAATAAAGGAAACACTTGAATAAATGAGGGATACAAAGTATATTGAAAGCAGGTGCTTCCACACAGGTGTGGTTCCTGAGTTAATTACACAATTAACATCCCATCATGCTTAGGGGTCATGTATAAACATGCCCAGTTGACCATTATTTTGGCTACCATGGCTAGAAGAAATCTCAGTGACTTTGAAAGAGTGGTCTCAAAGGAGCATAGGGGGTTTAAAGTGTGTGTCTCTCAGTCACCAGAGCTCAACCCAATTGAACACTTACGGGAGACTGGAGCGGAGCCTGAGACAGAGTTTTCCACCACCATCAACAAAACACAACATGATGGAATTTCTAGGTGGAAGAATGTTTTCTAATCCAACAGTTCCAGACACTTGTAGAATCTATGCCAGGTGCATTGAAGCTGTTCTGGCTCAACAACCTATTAAGACGCTTTATGTTGGGTGTTTCCTTTACTTTGGCAGTTACCTGTATATACGTCTCTAGTCTGAAGCATACACAAGGGCAAGCCATCTAATATAGAAAAGGCAGAGATTTTTGGTACAGTACTCCTTTGCCTCTTTCCAAGACAAATATGAAC
Source organism: Salvelinus namaycush (assembly GCF_016432855.1). NCBI lineage: Eukaryota > Metazoa > Chordata > Actinopteri > Salmoniformes > Salmonidae > Salvelinus > Salvelinus namaycush. The sequence goes on along the minus strand of NC_052334.1, from coordinate 8,702,762 downwards.
TATTCCTCCAGGAGCCGAGACAGAAAAAGCTACAATACACCCATAAAAACAGTAACATCACTAGAGACGGAGCGACAGTAGTTTTTGGGGGAGAAAACCTACCGATACCGATATATCCACCTATATATTGTTTTACAGCAGGGAAATGAACAAGTGATCTCTCTCCAAACTGACTTCTCATAAAGGCCATCCAAAAGAGCCATTGTCAAATAAATATGCTTTACATATTGATTTCTTACATTGTGACAACAATGACAAATCATTTAATTGGTCACATGCGTTCAGATTAGCATGAGACCCTCTTTTCTTGTTGTATAAAACCCCCATAAATACATGCTTACATGATCTGATCAGGTCAACAAACAATTGCATCATGATCTCATTATGAGAGGCTGAAGCACTGAACTGGCTGTTTGAAAAATCTATTGTAGGAATCATCCTGAAACAACATCAAACTGCCATTGCAAACGTTCTGCGATGACTTGAAACTGCCTCTTTAGCTCAAGGGTTCTAGAGCTCAAGGGTTCTACAGTTCTAGGTCTGAGCATATATACAGTTGAAGTCTGAAGTTTACATACACCTAAGCCAAATACATTTAAACTCAGTTTTTCACAATTCCTGACATTTAATCCGAGTAAGAATTCCCTGTCTTAGGTAAGGATCACCACTTAAATTTTAAGAATGTGAAATGTCAGAATAATAGTAGAGAATGATTTATTTCAGCTTTTATTTCTTTCATCACATTCCCAGTGGGTCAGAAGTTTACATACACTCAATTAGTATTTGGTAGCATTGCCTTTAAATTGTTTAACTTGGGTCAATTATTTCGGGTAGCCTTCCACAAGCTTCCCACAATAAGTTGGGTGAATTTTGGCCCATTCCTCCTGACAGAGCTGGTGTAACTGAGTCAGGTTTGTAGGTCTCCTTGCTCGCACACGCTTTTTCTGTTCTGCCCACAAATTTTCTATACAATTGAGGTCACGGCTTTGTGATGGCCACTCCAATATCTTGACTTTGTTGTCCTTAAGCCATTTTGCCACAACTTTGGAAGTATGCTTGGGGTCATTGTCCTTTTGGAAGACCCATTTGCCACCAAGCTTTAACATCCTGACTGATGTCTTGAGATGTTGCTTCAATATATCCACATAATTTTCCTACCTCATGATGCCATCTATTATTTTTCCTCCAAACATAACGATGGTCATTATGGCCAAACAGTTCTATTTTTGTTTCATCAGACCAGAGGACATTTCTCCAAAAAGTACGATCTTTGTCCCAATATGCAGTTGCAAACCGTAGTCTGGCTTTTTTTATGGCGGTTTTGGAGCAGTGGCTTCTTCCTTGCTGAGCGGCCTTTCAGGTTATGTCGATATAGGACTCGTTTTACTGTGGATATAGATACTTTTGTACCTGTTTCCTCCAGCATCTTCACACGGCCCTTTGCTGTTGTTTTGGGATTGATTTGCACTTTTCGCACCAAAGTACGTTCATCTCTAGGAGACAGAATGCGTCTCCTTCCTGAGTGGTATGACGGCTGCGTGGTCCCATGGTATTTATACTTGCGTACTATTGTTTGTACAGATGAATGTGGTACCTTCAGGGGTTTGGAAATTGCTCCCAAGGATGAACCAGGCTTGTGAAGGTCTACAATTTTTTTTTCTGAGGTCTTGGCTGATTTCTTTTGATTTTCCCATGATGTCAAGCAAAGAGACACTGACGTTGAAGGTAGGCCTTGAAATACAACCACACCTCAAATTGACTCAAATGATGTCAATTAGCCTATCAGAAGCTTCTAAAGCCATGACATAATTTTCTGGAATTTTCCAAACTGTTTAAAGGCAGTCAACTTAGTGTATGTAAACTTCTGACACACTGGAATTGTGATACAGTGAATTATAAGTGAAATAATCTGTCTGTAAGCAATTCATGGATAAATGACTTGTGTCATGAACAAAGTAGATGTCCTAACCAACTTACCGAAACTATAGTTTGTTAACAAGAAATTTGTGGAGTGGTTGAAAAACGAGGTTTAATGACTCCAACCTAAGTGTATGTAAACTTCTGACTTCAACTGTATCTATCATAAACAGTTGTGAACCATTAATAAGTTAACATAAAAACAAATCATAAATAATTTCAGTCTGCATTATTGTCATATATAAATACAGCAAAATATATGCTCCACTAGAAGTATGCTCCAACAACAGGTTCCTCCCAATGTGATAAGCTGCAGTATTTGTGGCTTAAAGTAAAATGTCTTTACTAATGCAATACACCACAGTGTAAACAAAAACAAACAACCAGGACTATGACCTACCTTCCAGACAAACAGGAAGACATGACTGAAACAGGGGTGTGGTTGTAGAGGGGTCTCTCCGCTGTCTAGCTCTGGATCGGTAGGGCAGTCCTTTTCATTTACTGTGTGTCTATTGCTAGTGATGATTGAGAGGTGGGTCCTGTTCCTGCTGCATGCTCAGCCTGGATGCGTGCATGCACTTGTGGACCATGCATGTGGCTGATTGTGAGCGATTGACTGCGAGCTGCCATGGAGGGAGAGAGAGAGATCTACATGCTGTCCATCTGAGTCTCTCTCTCTCTCAGTCTCTTTCTCTCTCAGTCTCTTTCTCTCTGTCTCTCTCTCAGTCTCTCTCTCTCAGTCTCTCTCTCTCAGTCTCTCTCTCTCAGTCTCTCTCTCTCAGTCTCTCTCTCTCAGTCTCTCTCTCTCAGTCTCTCTCTCTCAGTCTGAGAAGTAGAAGGCTGGAGGCGGCGAGCGTTCCGGAGCGGGGTCGTTGTCTGAGCCCATGGAGAGGGGTGTGGTGACAGGGGTGGTGGTGGAGCTGATGGAAGGTTGGGGTGGAGGGTCGGCGACGTCGTCTCCCCCAGTCTTCTCCTGGTGAGACAGGGTGGAGGAGGAGTGGGTGTCCTGGTGGGACAGGGTGGAGGAGGAGTGGGTGTCCTGGTGGGACAGGGTGGAGGAGGAGTGGGTGTCCTGGTGGGACAGGGTGGAGGAGGCGTGGGTGTCCTGGTGGGACAGGGTGGAGGAGGAGTGGGTGTCCTGGTGAGACAGGGTGGAGGAGGAGTGGGTGTCCTGGTGAGACAGGGTGGAGGAGGAGTGGGTGTCCTGGTGAGACAGGGTGGAGGAGGAGTGGGTGTCCTGTTGGGACAGGGTGGAGGAGGAGTGGGTGTCCTGGTGAGACAGGGTGGAGGAGGAGTGGGTGTCCTGGTGGGACAGGGAGGAGGAGGAGTGGGTGTCCTGGTGGGACAGGGTGGAGGAGGAGTGGGTGTCCTGGTGAGACAGGGTGGAGGAGGAGTGGGTGTCCTGGTGAGACAGGGTGGAGGAGGAGTGGGTGTCCTGGTGGGACAGGGAGGAGGAGGAGTGGGTGTCCTGGTGGGACAGGGAGGAGGAGGAGAAGAGGGTGTCCTGGTGAGACTGGGAGAAGGAAAAGGAGGAGTGGGTGTTGTGGTGAGACAAGGTGGAGGAGGAGGAGGAAGAGGTGGAGAAGGAGGAGCGGGTGTCCTGGTGCGACTGGGAGGAGGAGGAGGAGGAGCGGGTGTCCGGGTGGGACTGAGAGGAGGAGGAAGAGGAGCGGGTGCTCTCTCCGGAGCTGCTCCTGGTCTCGGTGCTGGTGCTGGTCTTCTTCAACTTCCTCCTCTTGGCCAGCGGGGCCTTGTCCACCGTCTGCAGACGGAAACCCTCCCGCTTACACTTGTTGAACGCCTGGAGAAGCAGAGCACAACAAACACATTCACATGAACAACAGTAACCTACAACACAATAAACATTCACTAAAAATACTCAAATAAAAACATGTATGGATCTTTACCCACCCTCACCATCCCCTTTGGAAGAGCTGATGAGAGCAACTGAATAGGGGATATTTGATATTCTCAAACTCTTCCTGCAGCATCCTCTAATGCAAACCTGGCCCTCCCTCTCACCATGCCACGCTCTCCTGAATGAATGAATCAAGCTCACATTGAAGGTAGCCTTGACGTAAGTGTGTACAGACACGGTGGTGGAGGAACCCAGGATGTCAGGTGTCATCAGAGGGTTGGAGGAGAGCTGGCTGTCGTCTTGGAGCCAGGCGTTGTACCTCAGACCACACATCTTGATCCGCTTGTCAGGGTCCACAGTCAGCAGCTCTATAGGTACCACACAAACGTTGTAGATTAGAAACACAATTAGTCACTCCAACCCCAGTTATTACTAACCTGATTCGGCTTATCAACCAGCTAATTATAACAATCAGGTGTGCTAGATCAGGGTTAGAATGAAAACCTACAGGACAGTAGCTCTCCAGGAACAGGGTTGGAGAGCCTTGGAGCAGAAAGAACCTGTGGTGAACATGACAGACTGAACCTGTGGTGAACATGACAGACTGAACCTGTGGTGAACATGACAGACAGAACCTGTGGTGAACATGACAGACAGAACCTGTGGTGAACATGACAGACTGAACCTGTGGTGAACATGACAGACTGAACCTGTGGTGAACATGACAGACAGAACCTGTGGTGAACATGACAGACAGAACCTGTGGTGAACATGACAGACAGAACCGGTGGTGAACATGACAGACAGAACCTGTGGTGAACATGACAGACAGAACCTGTGGTGAACATGACAGACAGAACCTGTGGTGAACATGACAGACAGAACCTGTGGTGAACATGACAGACAGAACCTGTGGTGAACATGACAGACTGAACCTGTGGTGAACATGACAGACTGAACCTGACAGACTGAACCTGTGGTGAACATGACAGACTGAACCTGTGGTGAACATGACAGACAGAACCGGTGGTGAACATGACAGACAGAACCGGTGGTGAACATGACAGACAGAACCGGTGGTGAACATGACAGACAGAACCTGTGGTGAACATGACAGACAGAACCTGTGGTGAACATGACAGACAGAACATGTGGTGAACATGACAGACAGAACCTGTGGTGAACATGACAGACAGAACCTGTGGTGAACATGACAGACAGAACCTGTGGTGAACATGACAGACAGAACCTGTGGTGAACATGACAGACAGAACCTGTGGTGAACATGACAGACAGAACCTGTGGTGAACATGACAGACAGAACCTGTGGTGAACATGACAGACAGAACCTGTGGTGAACATGACAGACAGAACCTGTGGTGAACATGACAGACAGAACCTGTGGTGAACATGACAGACAGAACCTGTGGTGAACATGACAGACAGAACCTGTGGTGAACATGACAGACTGAACCTGTGGTGAACATGACAGACTGAACCTGTGGTGAACATGACAGACAGAACCGGTGGTGAACATGACAGACAGAACCGGTGGTGAACATGACAGACAGAACCGGTGGTGAACATGACAGACAGAACCTGTGGTGAACATGACAGACAGAACCTGTGGTGAACATGACAGACAGAACCTGTGGTGAACATGACAGACAGAACCTGTGGTGAACATGACAGACAGAACCTGTGGTGAACATGACAGACAGAACCTGTGGTGAACATGACAGACAGAACCTGTGGTGAACATGACAGACAGAACCTGTGGTGAACATGACAGACAGAACCTGTGGTGAACATGACAGACTGAACCTGACAGACTGAACCTGTGGTGAACATGACAGACAGAACCTGTGGTGAACATGACAGACAGAACCTGTGGTGAACATGACAGACAGAACCTGTGGTGAACATGACAGACAGAACCTGTGGTGAACATGACAGACAGAACCTGTGGTGAACATGACAGACAGAACATGTGGTGAACATGACAGACAGAACCTGTGGTGAACATGACAGACAGAACCTGTGGTGAACATGACAGACAGAACCTGTGGTGAACATGACAGACAGAACCTGTGGTGAACATGACAGACAGAACCTGTGGTGAACATGACAGACTGAACCTGTGGTGACATGACAGACTGAACCTGACAGACTAGAACCGGTGGTGAACATGACAGACAGAACCGGTGGTGAACATGACAGACAGAACCGGTGGTGAACATGACAGACAGAACCTGTGGTGAACATGACAGACAGAACCTGTGGTGAACATGACAGACAGAACCTGTGGTGAACATGACAGACAGAACCTGTGGTGAACATGACAGACAGAACCTGTGGTGAACATGACAGACAGAACCTGTGGTGAACATGACAGACAGAACCTGTGGTGAACATGACAGACAGAACCTGTGGTGAACATGACAGACAGAACCTGTGGTGAACATGACAGACTGAACCTGACAGACATGAACCTGTGGTGAACATGACAGACAGAACCTGTGGTGAACATGACAGACAGAACCTGTGGTGAACATGACAGACAGAACCTGTGGTGAACATGACAGACAGAACCTGTGGTGAACATGACAGACAGAACCTGTGGTGAACATGACAGACAGAACCTGTGGTGAACATGACAGACAGAACCTGTGGTGAACATGACAGACAGAACCTGTGGTGAACATGACAGACAGAACCTGTGGTGAACATGACAGACAGAACCTGTGGTGAACATGACAGACTGAACCTGTGGTGAACATGACAGACTGAACCTGACAGACTGAACCTGTGGTGAACATGACAGACTGAACCTGTGGTGAACATGACAGACAGAACCTGTGGTGAACATGACAGACAGAACCTGTGGTGAACATGACAGACAGAACCTGTGGTGAACATGACAGACTGAACCTGTGGTGAACATGACAGACTGAACCTGACAGACTGAACCTGTGGTGAACATGACAGACTGAACCTGTGGTGAACATGACAGACAGAACCTGTGGTGAACATGACAGACAGAACCTGTGGTGAACATGACAGACAGAACCTGTGGTGAACATGACAGACAGAACCTGTGGTGAACATGACAGACAGAACCTGTGGTGAACATGACAGACAGAACCTGTGGTGAACATGACCAGAACCTGTGGTGAACAGACACCTGTGGTGAACAGAACATGACATGACAGACAGAACCTGTGGTGAACATGACAGACAGAACCTGTGGTGAACATGACAGACAGAACCTGTGGTGAACATGACAGACAGAACCTGTGGTGAACATGACAGACAGAACCTGTGGTGAACATGACAGACAGAACCTGTGGTGAACATGACAGACAGAACCTGTGGTGAACATGACAGACAGAACCTGTGGTGAACATGACAGACAGAACCTGTGGTGAACATGACAGACAGAACCTGTGGTGAACATGACAGACAGAACCGGTGGTGAACATGACAGACAGAACCTGTGGTGAACATGACAGACAGAACCTGTGGTGAACATGACAGACAGAACCTGTGGTGAACATGACAGACAGAACCTGTGGTGAACATGACAGACAGAACATGTGGTGAACATGACAGACAGAACCTGTGGTGAACATGACAGACAGAACCTGTGGTGAACATGACAGACAGAACCTGTGGTGAACATGACAGACAGAACCTGTGGTGAACATGACAGACAGAACCTGTGGTGAACATGACAGACAGAACCTGTGGTGAACATGACAGACAGAACCTGTGGTGAACATGACAGACTGAACCTGACAGACTGAACCTGTGGTGAACATGACAGACTGAACCTGTGGTGAACATGACAGACAGAACCTGTGGTGAACATGACAGACAGAACCTGTGGTGAACATGACAGACAGAACCTGTGGTGAACATGACAGACAGAACCTGTGGTGAACATGACAGACAGAACCTGTGGTGAACATGACAGACAGAACCTGTGGTGAACATGACAGACAGAACCTGTGGTGAACATGACAGACAGAACCTGTGGTGAACATGACAGACTGAACCTGTGGTGAACATGACAGACAGAACCTGTGGTGAACATGACAGACAGAACCTGTGGTGAACATGACAGACAGAACCTGTGGTGAACATGACAGACAGAACCTGTGGTGAACATTACAGACTGAACCTGTGGTGAACATGACAGACAGAACCTGTGGTGAACATGACAGACAGAACCTGTGGTGAACATGACAGACTGAACCTGTGGTGAACATGACAGACAGAACCTGTGGTGAACATGACAGACAGAACCTGTGGTGAACATGACAGACAGAACCTGTGGTGAACATGACAGACAGAACCTGTGGTGAACATTACAGACAGAACCTGTGGTGAACACTGAGCAGCATCACCTGCACACTAGAAGATCCACAACTCCTACCAGACAACACCAAATCAAAACTAATACATCAACTCAATCAATAATGCTGTCATTCAAAACTTTGACCAAACTAGGGGTGAAACACAAGAAAAACAAACGTTTAACTGGTCGGACATGCAGAATAATTATTTTAGTTATTCAGTAAGTTGAACCATTGAAGCAAGGTGCAACCTTCACCTTGTAGCAAAGCATGCCTGAAGTTCATATCAAAAGCCCTGATCAGGGTCAACTCGAATTGAAAGGCTAGGAAGCATGACTTTTTACTCAACAATGTAACAACACAGTGTGGTCAAAGACTTAGTAACTTATTTGTTGTCACAATCTGGTTACCTATAAGTACAAACATAGTTATGTTTTTGGGTTATTACATATTTATTTACTTATTTCCGGATATCTTTGAAACTACCCTCAATGTCATATGGATGATCTGTTAGCATACGAACTCGGTAGCTTGCTGAAGCTGGCTAACGTTAGCAGTTAGCCATGCTAGCATGTAATTACATTCCGGACAAAGTGTTGGCGGCGGCGAGCTACAAACCACCAATCACAGGAAGTGTGACGTAAACAAGAAGCAGAAGCAGTGCGGCCATACAGCATTTCTTCCCGTGGGCTTAAAACGAAAGAGAAAATCATACCTGCTCTAATTGTGTAGTACCTCGTCTGTTGTCCTTTTTGTTTTGTCAACTTTTCGGCATGTTCTCTGTTAAGTAGGCTACGGGAGTTTTGTAACTTTTTCCACCTTGGCTTAGTGCTAGCGCGCTAGCTGACGAACATCTGGAATCGATCTATTTGGGATTTTCCCTTCACCATCGGCCGGTGAAGCGCCCGCCTCCCCCTGGCTTTGGTAGCTAACCCAGCCTGCAAGCTTTTATCATCGGATGGGCCCCAGCCATCAACCTGTAAGACTGCTCTAATATTATTTGATAACTGGTTAGATGGTGTTATGTATTTACAAAACTTTGGTTTACTTTAATGTAGCTTTAAGTTAGGTGTTGATAGCAACTAGTTGTCTCATGTAGTGCTAATTAAACCTTAGCAGGCTAGTAGGGCTAACGTTTGCAGGCTAGTTGGCTAGAAACCTTGAAAGTTAATTTGTAACAATAACTTCATAAAGTATTTCCTTGTAAGTTGGCTGAAACTGTAATTGAAATCAGTAGTCATGCAAACGATTTGGTTTAGGTTGAAGTTATACATTTGAAGTTATTTCTGTTGTTTACTTTATAGGGAACAGGCTGGCTTGCCTCCATATTACATCACCTCATTCTCTGACATGACTTCATCATTCTTCTTCATTCTTCGTCATTTTGATCGCTTTTAAGTAATAACTCGAAAAATAGAGAAGTGAGGAGTAACTTTGCATTGAGACTTATCAATAACTTCCACTTTAATAAATAGCTTCTCCTTTAATAAATAGCTTCTACTTTTCAATTTTCTCAATTATTGAATTGGAATTTCAGTTAGTTCCTGAATTGACCGACTTCAATTGGAATTGACCCCCTGATGTTCCATATCCCAGGCTCACCTTGTATGAGGTCTTTGGCCTGCTGTGAGACACTCTGCCAAGCCTCTCCCTCGAAGGAGAAGTCTCCCTGTTTAATCTTCTTCATGATCTCTTCAGCACTGGTGCGGGCCAGACTCTTCCCCTGACACTGGAACGGCACCTGACCCGACAGCATGGTGTACTGAAATATAATAATAATAAATATATGATCCAATATAATAATACATATTATGTTCCGTAATCCTACATGTAGCCTATATGTTGATATTGTGTATACTATGGTATGCATGTTCTCCATGCATGTGTACACATCTTTAAACCGTTAGCTTAGTAAATAATGTACCAGGTGTACTCTCACCTGATCTAAGCCTGATTGAGGTTGGCCTTGACTCTAATGCCTCATTAAGCAAACAACATTTTTCCAGTGCCTGTTTGTCTCTGTGGCTCTGTGACATGTGTGCGTGTCCGCTCCTCGGCTCACTATGCTTCCAGGGTACTCTGCCGTACAGAGCCTGGCCTGTCAGGAAGCATCACATCACGGCTCTGTACACACATTCAGCCTAGCCAGCACACTACTATACTGTACCCCCAGGGGGCGACGCAAAGAGAGAAGAGAAAAGAGAGAGAGTCTGCACACTCGAGAGGCCAAGTGGAGAAATCACTCTTCTTCCCTCCCCCTCTCTTCCTCAAGCTCAGTCTGATGAATAAGAACAACAACATCTGCTGAGGGAAATGAAACCCTTCTCAAATTCATAGACAGCGCTTTAAATGTAACCACCGACAGTCCATGACATCCGAGAGATTATCTAGCCATCTTTAGACGCTACACATAGTTTACATTAAGAAAACCTCATGTTTTGGGTTGTGATAAAAATGGACAATTGAAATGAGCATTGAAAAGCTTCCCAAACGGCAGACTGTAGCCGAGGCCATTAACCCAGTCCACTCTGAGTAGGCCTGCAGCGGGAGGGCAGAGTGCCCGGCGTAGCGCTTCATTTACTGGTGAATATTAAAGGGTTTCAGTACAGAACAGAGCAGAACAGAGCAGAGCACCACAGGATAACAGAAGAGAAGCATGTTAACTGTACTGAATAAGACAGATGGGTATCAGACAGGCCCTAACCACATAACACAATGCCACAGCATGCAGAGAACACCAGAACAGCGCCACATGTGAATGGCCTGGTCACACACAATGTTGACACACAACTGCTGAATCAAGCTGGAATTTCTGTAGCTGATTCGAAGCGTCAATGAAATGCCAGATCTACGAGAAGTGCAGCTAATTGGTATAAAGCAGGAGTGTCGAGCTCATTTTGACCACGGGCTGCATTGTCTTCACCTAGCTCCAGCAGCCGCACTGAAAATGTTTTAGATTTTCTTGCTATCAAAATGTGCAAAAAACAGACCTCTGTCCAATTTTCGATGCTCCCTGACTGTCTAGCTTTCATTTTGGTGTTTTTTAGCGAGCTGGAAAGTGAAGAGACTGTATAAAATGTAAGTACATTATTATTTCTACAGTTTCAATTTGGTTGTAGTATTTGAAATATAGATTGAGGTAGTTTTCTCCCCCCAAGAAAATATTTATAAAAAATGTATTTATTTATATTTTACTCAAACCACCTGCGGCCGGATTAAATAAACTTGAGTTTGACACGTTAGAGGCCAAATGCTTATTTGGGACTGAGCAGCTCTCTCTCTCTCCCTGGGTGAAACTCGGTTCCCTTGGTTCCCCAACCTCCTTCTCAAAACGCATTGGAGGAGAAGTTCTGAGTGAAGGACCTTCTCCTTCAATGCATTTGAAGGGCATATGTATTCACTCCTCCGTACCCCCTCGGACCTCCACTCACCAGGATGACCCCCAGGCTCCAGAGGTCACATGACTCGTCGTAGCCGTCGTATTTGAGGATCTCCGGCGCGGCGTAGGCCAGGGTGAAACACGGCGTCTTCAGCAGCTGGTTGTCTGGAGGCTTCAGCCGGGCAAAACCAAAGTCTATGATCTTTATCTCAGCGTTCTCACTCTCATCTGTGAACAGCAGGTTCTGAAAGACGGGTTTCAAGAGAGAAACATGTTTGTGTTATTTCTACTCTGTCTAAATGTATCACTGCCATTTAGTAATGGCACATAGGTGGCCTTTTCTAGCCTTGTGACAGGGAAGGATGAGAATAAAACACTTCTGAGATGTCAGTATCAGATCCACTTGCCCAAGTATTTGGTACTGTAATTTGATGTATTGATCACACACACACACACACACACACACACACACACACACACGGAGTGCTTCAGTAGTACCTCTGGTTTGAGGTCTCTGTGTACCACTCCTACATCGTGCATGTGGCTGACGGCTGACACCAGTCTCCTCATGATGCGGCTGGCCTCCGTCTCACTGAAGTGCTGCTTCCTCCGGATCCTCTCCAGCAGCTCTCCACCACGCAGCAGCTCCAACACCAGGTACGTATGCAGCTAGAGAGAGACAGAAAGATGGACTTACTCCTAGTGTCTCCAGAGAGAAGCATTACAGTGTACAGTACAATATAATGAGTCATGTTTACTATGTATTAATAGTTCATATGCGCATGGAAATATTCCTATAGATTTTGTAATTATATGTAATTATTTTGTAATTATATTAGATTTGTAATGAAATCATATGCTTTACTGAGTTAATATGATCCGTCCTGCTCGGAGTGCTCTGAGCCAAGGATGTAGTTATACAAGAGCTGAAATAGTTTAGGAAATTCTAACAGTAGAAACCCTGAATCTACATTTACATATTCCTAACAACAATCCAGCTCTTACAGACTGAGAGATGAGGAACAGAGGGGTGAGGAGCGGAGGGGGAGCGGAGGGGGAGGGGGGTGAGGAGCGGAGGGGTGGAGGGGGGGTGGGGTGAGGAGCGGAGGGGTGGAGGGGGGGTGGGGTGAGGAGCGGAGGGGTGGAGGGGGGGTGGGGTGAGGAGCGGAGGGGGGCGGAGGGGGGTGGGGTGAGGGGCGGAGGGGGGGGTGGGGTGAGGAGCGGAGGGGGCGGAGGGGGGGTGGGGTGAGGAGCGGAGGGTGGGGTGAGGAGGGGGGGGTGATGTGAAGTGCACACTTTGTGAAGGGTGGAAAATCGGGAGGCAGATTGGGAGAGGGGGGAGTTGAAAGGCGCAGCGAGGGGGCTTTGCTTTGATCTAGGTCAAAGCCCTCACTCTGCCTGCATCCCAAATGGCACCCAATTCCCTTTTATAGTGTACTTCTTTCGCACAGGGCCCATAGGGCTATGGTCTAAAGTAGTGCACTATAAAGGGAATAGGGTGCCATTTGAGTCGCAGACCTCTCTGAGGTACCAGTACAGTAACAATCCAGCAGAGCTCATCAGAGCTACTGGTGCTCCTAGGCCTGAAGTGCCCCAGCTAATGAACCCCAGAAATATCAGCCACACACACACACACACACACACACACACACACACACACACACACACACACACACACACACATGAACACACACACACACGCATACACACTTGTTTGACCCAATTTGGATCAAGTAGTTTTTTTTTTGTTCACTAAACTCAAGGCCCACATACAGAAATATGTTCCATGTGGGTTTGATGAATCTATACCTATAGTGGATGTACCTGTATGTGGTTCAGGAGCTGTACTGTACTGAGACAAATACAACCTGAAATATGAGGGGGATAGTATAGTGTTTATTATAGGACAATAGGAAGGAGAGAACAGAGGGAGAATGGGAGAATCTCCCTCTGTTCTCTCCTTCCGGGACATTCTCCCTCTGTTCTCTCCTTCCGGGACATTCTCCCTCTGTTCTCTCCTTCCGGGACAATGTCCCAGGAGGAGAGAACAGAGGGAGAATGTCCCAGGAGGAGAGAACAGAGGGAGAATGTCCCAGGAGGAGAGAACAGAGGGAGAATGTCCCGGAAGGAGAGAACAGAGGGATAATGTCCCAGGAGGAGAGAACAGAGGGAGAATGTCCCAGGAGGAGAGAACAGAGGGATAATGTCCCAGAAGGAGAGAACAGAAGGATAATGTCCCAGGAGGAGAGAACAGAAGGACAATGTCCCAGGAGGAGAGAACAGAGGGAGAATGTCCCGGAAGAAGAGAACAGATGGAGAATGTCCCGGAAGGAGAGAACAGAGGGAGAATGTCCCGGAAGAAGATAACAGAGGGAGAATGTCCCAGGAGGAGAGAACAGAGGGAGAATGTCCCAGGAGGAGAGAACAGAGGGATAATGTCCCAGGAGGAGAGAACAGAAGGATAATGTCCCAGCAGGAGAGAACAGAGGGATAATGTCCCAGGAGGAGAGAACAGAGGGATAATGTCCCAGGGGAAGAGAACAGAAGGATAATGTCCCAGGAGGAGAGAACAGAAGGAGAATGTCCCAGGAGGAGAGAACAGAGGGATAATGTCCCAGGAGGAGAGAACAGAAGGATAATGTCCCATGAGGAGAGAACAGAAGGATAATGTCCCAGGAGGAGAGAACAGAGGGATAATGTCCCAGCAGGAGAGAACAGAGGGATAATGTCCCAGGAGGAGAGAACAGAGGGATAATGTCCCAGGGGAAGAGAACAGAAGGATAATGTCCCAGGAGGAGAGAACAGAAGGAGAATGTCCCAGGAGGAGAGAACAGAGGGATAATGTCCCAGGAGGAGAGAACAGAAGGATAATGTCCCATGAGGAGAGAACAGAAGGATAACGTCCCAGGAGGAGAGAACAGAGGGATAATGTCCCGGAAGAAGAGAACAGAGGGTGAATGTCCCAGGAGGAGAGAACAGACGGATAATGTCCCATGAGGAGAGAACAGAAGGATAATGTCCCAGCAGGAGAGAACAGAGGGAGAATGTCCCATGAGGAGAGAACAGAGGGAGAATGTCCCGGAAGCAGAGAACAGAGGGAGAATGTCCCGGAAGCAGAGAACAGAGGGAGAATGTCCCAGGAGGAGAGAACAGAGGGATAATGTCCCAGGAGGAGAGAACAGAAGGATAATGTCCCAGGAGGAGAGAACAGAAGGATAATGTCCCATGAGGAGAGAACAGAGGGAGAATGTCCCATGAGGAGAGAACAGAAGGATAATGTCCCAGGAGGAGAGAACAGAAGGATAATGTCCCAGCAGGAGAGAACAGAGGGAGAATGTCCCATGAGGAGAGAACAGAAGGATAATGTTCCAGCAGCAGAGAACAGAGGGAGAATGTCCCATGAGGAGAGAACAGAGGGAGAATGTCCCGGGAGGAGAGAACAGAGGGATAATGTCCCAGGAGGAGAGAACAGAGGGATAATGTCCCAGGAGGAGAGAACAGAAGGATAATGTCCCAGGAGGAGAGAACAGAAGGATAATGTCCCAGCAGGAGAGAACAGAAGGATAATGTCCCAGCAGGAGAACAGAGGGAGAATGTCCCATGAGGAGAGAACAGAAGGATAATGTCCCAGGAGGAGAGAACAGAAGGACAATGTCCCATGAGGAGAGAACAGAGGGATAATGTCCCAGAAGGAGAGAACAGAAGGATAATGTCCCAGAAGGAGAGAACAGAAGGATAATGTCCCAGGAGGAGAGAACAGAAGGATAATGTCCCAGCAGGAGAGAACAGAAGGATAATGTCCCAGAAGGAGAGAACAGAAGGAGAATGTCCCAGGAGGAGAGAACAGAAGGATATTGTCCCAGAAGGAGATAACAGAAGGATAATGTCCCCGGAGGAGAGAACAGAAGGATAATGTCCCAGAAGGAGAGAACAGAAGGATAATGTCCCAGAAGGAGAGAACAGAAGGAGAATGTCCCAGAAGGAGAGAACAGAAGGATAATGTCCCAGCAGGAGAGAACAGAAGGATAATGTCCCAGGAGGAGAGAACAGAAGGATAATGTCCCAGGAGGAGAGAACAGAAGGAGAATGTCCCAGAGGAATCTAGCTTCCAAATTCTTCTGCTCTGTTCTATCAGTGACTTAATTAGGCTGCCTGTCTGACGTTAGTCTTGTCTCCATCACGTCAGATAGTGACTATTTCTGAAGATGGGCTTTTACTGGCAATGCTTGGGATACCAGGTCTCTCTTGTAAAATAGATTTTATCACAATGAGAAGAACCTGTATAAATAAAAGTGAAATGAAAATATGTGGTTGTTTTGCTTACTTCAGCTGAATCCAATGAGCGTCTGCTAAATGACTCAAATGTCATGTTTTCACTGAGTGGATAGCATGATGCACTTATGTCTAACCAGAACAGCAAACAGAACAGGTGTTTCTTGCAAAAGATATGTTATCTAAATAAGACCAACCAGTATAAATATTGAGGTTAAAAATCCTTACCTGGTCATGGTAAATCTCGTGAGTCTTGATGATGTTGGGATGGCCGTCACAGAGCTTCAGAGCTGTGATCTCTTTCTGTGTCTGAGCCTCCATCCTAGAGGGGAGAGACAGGACACAGAGTCATCCCTGAACAGAAAGGAGCCTCCATCCTAGAGGGGAGAGACAGGACACAGAGTCATCCCTGAACAGAAAGGAGCCTCCATCCTAGAGGGGAGAGACAGGACACAGAGTCATCCCTGAACAGAAAGGAGCCTCCATCCTAGAGGGGAGAGACAGAACACAGAGTCATCCCAGAACAGAAAGGAGCCTCCATCCTAGAGGGGAGAGACAGGACACAGAGTCATCCCTGAACAGAAAGGAGCCTCCATCCTAGAGAGGAGAGACAGAACACAGAGTCATCCCAGAACAGAAAGGAGCCTCCATCCTAGAGGGGAGAGACAGGACACAGAGTCATCCCTGAACAGAAAGGAGCCTCCATCCTAGAGGGGGAGAGACAGAACACAGAGTCATCCCTGAACAGAAAGGAGCCTCCATCCTAGAGGGGGAGAGACAGAACACAGAGTCAGCCCTGAACAGAAAAGGAGCCTCCATCCTAGAGGGGAGAGACAGAACACAGAGTCATCCCAGAACAGAAAGGAGCCTCCATCCTAGAGGGGAGAGACAGAACACAGAGTCAGCCCTGAACAGAAAGGAGCCTCCATCCTAGAGGGGAGAGACAGAACACAGAGTCATCCCAGAACAGAAAGGAGCCTCCATCCTAGAGGGGAGAGACAGAACACAGAGTCAGCCCTGAACAGAAAGGAGCCTCCATCCTAGAGGGGAGAGACAGAACACAGAGTCAGCCCTGAACAGAAAGGAGCCTCCATCCTAGAGGGGAGAGACAGAACACAGAGTCAGCCCTGAACAGAAAGGAGCCTCCATCCTAGAGGGGAGAGACAGAACACAGAGTCATCCCAGAACAGAAAGGAGCCTCCATCCTAGAGGGGAGAGACAGAACACAGAGTCATCCCTGAACAGAAAGGAGCCTCCATCCTAGAGGGGAGAGACAGGACACAGAGTCATCCCTGAACCAGAAGGAGCCTCCATCCTAGAGGGGAGAGACAGAACACAGAGTCATCCCTGAACAGAAAGGAGCCTCCATC
>NC_052334.1:8522990-8685508 GCF_016432855.1 Salvelinus namaycush | reverse complement strand
AGAGAGGGAGAGACAGGACAGAGTCATCCCAGAACAGAAAGGAGCCTCCATCCTAGAGGGGAGAGACAGGACACAGAGTCATCCCAGAACAGA
This sequence comes from Salvelinus namaycush, assembly GCF_016432855.1. NCBI lineage: Eukaryota > Metazoa > Chordata > Actinopteri > Salmoniformes > Salmonidae > Salvelinus > Salvelinus namaycush. Next base: position 8,685,415 of record NC_052334.1, on the reverse strand, counting down.
AAGGAGCCTCCATTCTAGAGGGGAGAGACAGAGAAACACAGAGTCATCCCAGAACAGAAAGGAGCCTCCATTCTAGAGGGGAGAGACAGAACACAGAGTCATCCCTGAACAGAAAGGAGCCTCCATCCTAGAGGGGAGAGACAGAACACAGAGTCATCCCTGAACAGAAAGGAGCCTCCATCCTAGAGGGAGAGACAGAACACAGAGTCATCCCTGAACAGAAAGGAGCCTCCATCCTAGAGGGAGGGACAGAACACAGAGTCATCCCAGAACAGAAAGGAGCCTCCATCCTAGAGGGGAGAGACAGAACACAGTCATCCAGAACAGAAAGGAGCTCCATCCTAGAGGGGAGAGACAGAACACAGAGTCTTCCCTGAACAGAAAGGAGCCTCCATCCTAGAGGGGAGAGACAGAACACAGAGTCATCCCAGAACAGAAAGGAGCCTCCATCCTAGAGGGGAGAGACAGAACACAGAGTCATCCCTGAACAGAAAGGAGCCTCCATCCTAGAGGGGAGAGACAGAACACAGAGTCATCCCAGAACAGAAAGGAGCCTCCATCCTAGAGGGGAGAGACAGAACACAGTCATCCCAGAACAGAAAGGAGCCTCCATCCTAGAGGGGAGAGACAGGACACAGAGTCATCCCTGTAGAGGGGAGAGACAGGACAGCAGAGTCATCCCAGAACAGAAAGGAGCCTCCATCCTAGAGGGGAGAGACAGAACACAGAGTCATCCCTGAACAGAAAGGAGCCTCCATCCTAGAGGGGAGAGACAGAACACAGAGTCATCCCTGAACAGAAAGGAGCCTCCATCCTAGAGGGGAGAGACCAGAACACAGAGTCATCCCAGAACAGAAAGGAGCCTCCATCCTAGAGGGAAGAGACAGGACACAGAGTCATCCCTGTAGAGGGGAGAGACAGGACACAGAGTCATCCCTGAACAGAAAGGAGCCTCCATCCTAGAGGGGAGAGACAGAACACAGAGTCATCCCTGAACAGAAAGGAGCCTCCATCCTAGAGGGGAGAGACAGAACACAGAGTCATCCCTGAACAGAAAGGAGCCTCCATCCTAGAGGGGAGAGACAGAACACAGAGTCATCCCTGAACAGAAAGGAGCCTCCATCCTAGAGGGAGAGACAGAACACAGAGTCATCCCTGAACAGAAAGGAGCCTCCATCCTAGAGGGGAGAGACAGAACACAGAGTCATCCCTGAACAGAAAGGAGCCTCCATCCTAGAGGGGAGAGACAGGAACACAGAGTCATCCCTGAACAGAAAGGAGCCTCCATCCTAGAGGGGAGAGACAGAACACAGAGTCATCCCTGAACAGAAAGGAGCCTCCATCCTAGAGGGGAGAGACAGAACACAGAGTCATCCCTGAACAGAAAGGAGCCTCCATCCTAGAGGGGAGAGACAGAACACAGAGTCATCCCTGAACAGAAAGGAGCCTCCATCCTAGAGGGGAGAGACAGAACACAGAGTCATCCCTGAACAGAAAGGAGCCTCCATCCTAGAGGGGAGAGACAGAACACAGAGTCATCCCTGAACAGAAAGGAGCCTCCATCCTAGAGGGAGAGACAGAACACAGAGTCATCCCTGAACAGAAAGGAGCCTCCATTCTAGAGGGGAGAGACAGGACACAGAGTCATCCCTGAACAGAAAGGAGCCTCCATCCTAGAGGGGAGAGACAGAACACAGAGTCATCCCTGAACAGAAAGGAGCCTCCATCCTAGAGGGGAGAGACAGAACACAGAGTCATCCCTGAACAGAAAGGAGCCTCCATCCTAGAGGGGAGAGACAGAACACAGAGTCATCCCTGAACAGAAAGGAGCCTCCATCCTAGAGGGGAGAGACAGAACACAGAGTCATCCCTGAACAGAAAGGAGCCTCCATCCTAGAGGGGAGAGACAGAACACAGAGTCATCCCTGAACAGAAAGGAGCCTCCATCCTAGAGGGGAGAGACAGAACACAGAGTCATCCCTGAACAGAAAGGAGCCTCCATCCTAGAGGGGAGAGACAGAACACAGAGTCATCCCTGAACAGAAAGGAGCCTCCATCCTAGAGGGGAGAGACAGAACACAGAGTCATCCCTGAACAGAAAGGAGCCTCCATCCTAGAGGGGAGAGACAGAACACAGAGTCATCCCTGAACAGAAAGGAGCCTCCATTCTAGAGGGGAGAGACAGGACACAGAGTCATCCCTGAACAGAAAGGAGCCTCCATCCTAGAGGGGAGAGACAGAACACAGAGTCATCCCTGAACAGAAAGGAGCCTCCATTCTAGAGGGGAGAGACAGAACACAGAGTCATCCCTGAACAGAAAGGAGCCTCCATTCTAGAGGGGAGAGACAGAACACAGAGTCATCCCTGAACAGAAAGGAGCCTCCATCCTAGAGGGGAGAGACAGAACACAGAGTCATCCCAGAACAGAAAGGAGCCTCCATCCTAGAGGGGAGAGACAGGACACAGAGTCATCCCTGAACAGAAAGGAGCCTCCATCCTAGAGGGGAGAGACAGAACACAGAGTCATCCCTGAACAGAAAGGAGCCTCCATCCTAGAGGGGAGAGACAGAACACAGTCATCCCAGAACAGAAAGGAGCCTCCATCCTAGAGGGGAGAGACAGGACACAGAGTCATCCCTGTAGAGGGGAGAGACAGGACACAGAGTCATCCCAGAACAGAAAGGAGCCTCCATCCTAGAGGGGAGAGACAGAACACAGAGTCATCCCTGAACAGAAAGGAGCCTCCATCCTAGAGGGGAGAGACAGAACACAGAGTCATCCCAGAACAGAAAGGAGCCTCCATCCTAGAGGGAAGAGACAGGACACAGAGTCATCCCTGTAGAGGGGAGAGACAGGACACAGAGTCATCCCAGAACAGAAAGGAGCCTCCATCCTAGAGGGGAGAGACAGAACACAGAGTCATCCCTGAACAGAAAGGAGCCTCCATCCTATAGGGGAGAGACAGAACACAGAGTCATCCCTGAACAGAAAGGAGCCTCCATCCTAGAGGGGAGAGACAGAACACAGAGTCATCCCAGAACAGAAAGGAGCCTCCATCCTAGAGGGGAGAGACAGAACACAGAGTCATCCCTGAACAGAAAGGAGCCTCCATCCTAGAGGGGAGAGACAGGACACAGAGTCATCCCAGAACAGAAAGGAGCCTCCATCCTAGAGGGGAGAGACAGAACACAGAGTCATCCCTGAACAGAAAGGAGCCTCCATCCTAGAGGGGAGAGACAGAACACAGAGTCATCCCTGAACAGAAAGGAGCCTCCATCCTAGAGGGGAGAGACAGAACACAGAGTCAGCCCTGAACAGAAAGGAGCCTCCATCCTAGAGGGGAGAGACAGAACACAGAGTCATCCCTGAACAGAAAGGAGCCTCCATCCTAGAGGGGAGAGACAGAACACAGAGTCATCCCTGAACAGAAAGGAGCCTCCATCCTAGAGGGGAGAGACAGAACACAGAGTCATCCCAGAACAGAAAGGAGCCTCCATCCTAGAGGGGAGAGACAGGACACAGAGTCATCCCTGTAGAGGGGAGAGACAGGACACAGAGTCATCCCAGAACAGAAAGGAGCCTCCATCCTAGAGGGGAGAGACAGAACACAGAGTCATCCCAGAACAGAAAGGAGCCTCCATCCTAGAGGGGAGAGACAGAACACAGAGTCATCCCTGAACAGAAAGGAGCCTCCATCCTAGAGGGGAGAGACAGAACACAGAGTCATCCCTGAACAGAAAGGAGCCTCCATTCTAGAGGGGAGAGACAGAACACAGTCATCCCTGAACAGAAAGGAGCCTCCATCCTAGAGGGGAGAGACAGAACACAGAGTCATCCCTGAACAGAAAGGAGCCTCCATCCTAGAGGGGAGAGACAGAACACAGAGTCATCCCTGAACAGAAAGGAGCCTCCATTCTAGAGGGGAGAGACAGAACACAGAGTCATCCCAGAACAGAAAGGAGCCTCCATCCTAGAGGGGAGAGACAGGACACAGAGTCATCCCAGAACAGAAAGGAGCCTCCATTCTAGAGGGGAGAGACAGAACACAGAGTCATCCCAGAACAGAAAGGAGCCTCCATTCTAGAGGGGAGAGACAGAACACAGAGTCATCCCAGAACAGAAAGGAGCCTCCATTCTAGAGGGGAGAGACAGAACACATGGTGACAGAGAGTGTCATCAGCCTCCCAAGTGGCACTGCGGTCTAAAGCACAGCATCACAGTGCTTGAGGCGTTACTACAGACCCGGGATCAATCCCAGGCTGTCCGATAGGGCGGCGCACAATTGTCACAGCATCGTCCGGGTTAGGGGAGGGTTTGGCCGGGGGGGGGGTGCTTTACTTGGCTCATCATGCTCTAGCGACTCCTTGTGCTGGACCCGGCGTCTGCAGGCTGACGTCGGACGTCAGTTGAACAGTGTTTCCTCTGACACATTGGTGCGGGCTGGGTTCCGGGTTAAACGGGCGGGTGTTAAGGAGCGTGGTCTGGCGGGTCATGTTTCGGAGCCCGTTGGGGAGTTGCAGCGATGAGACAAGATCACAATTAGATATGACGAAAAGGGAGTAAAACACATTATGTATACACAGTACCAGTCAAGTTTGGACACAGCTACTCATTCAAGGTAGGGGTGGTAAACAGAAGATTTATTTGGTAAAATACCAAGTCCATATTATGGCAAGAACAGCTCAAATAAGCAAAGAGAAACGACAGGCCATCATTACTTTAAAACATCAAGGTCAATCAATATGGAAAATTTAAAGCTGGCTCTCATGAGGACCGCCATAGGAAAGGAAGACTCAGTTACCTCTGCTGCAGAGGATAAGTTCATTAGAGTTACCAGCCTCAGAAATTGTAGCCCAAATAAATACTTCAAGTAAGACACATCTCAACATCAACTGTTCAGAGAAGACTGCGTGAATCAGGCCTTCGTGGTTGATTTGCTGCAAAGAAACCACTACTAAAGGACACCAATAAGATGAAGAGACTTGCTTGGGCCAAGAAACATGAGCAATGGACATTAGACCGGTGGAAATCTGTCCAAATTTGAGATTTTTGGTTCCAACTGCCGTGTCTTTGTGAGACGTAGAGTGGGGGGACAGATGATCTCTGCATGTGTGGTTCCCACCGTGAAGCATGGAGGTGGTGGTGTGATGGTGCTTTGCTGGTGACACTGTCTGTGATTTATTTAGAATTCAAGGCATACTTAACCAGCATGGCTACCACAGCATTCTGCAGCGATATGCCATCCCATCTGGTTTGCGCTTAGTGGGACTATCATTTGTTTTTCAACAGGACAATGACCCAACACACCTCCAGGCTGTGTAAGGGCTATTTGACCAAGAAGAAGAGTGATGGAGTGCTGCATCAGATGACCTGACCTCCACAATCACTTCAACCCAATTGAGATGGTTTGGGATGAGTTGGACCGCAGAGTGAAGGAAAAGCAGCTAACAAGTCCGCAGCATATGTGGGAACTCCTTCAAGACTGTTGGAAAAGCATTCCTCATGAAGCTGGTTGAGAGAATGCCAAGAGTGTGCAAAGCTGTCATCAAGGCAAAGGGTGGCTACTTTAAAGAATCTAAAATATATTTTGATTTGTTTAACACTTTTTTGGTTACTACATGATTCCATATGTGTTATTTCATAGTTGATGACTTCACTATTATTCTGCAATGTAGAAAATAGTAAAAATAAAGAAAAACCATTGAATGAGTAGGTGTGTCCAAACTTTTGACTGGTACTGTATATATACAATAAAAAAATAAGAATAAGAATGTCATCCCTGAACAGTAAGGTCAGTTTCACCACTACAGCATTTTCCTGTCAGGTAAAGTGTCAGCAGCACCCTTCATCCTCCAGTAGCCAAGAGGTGTTATAATCACAGAGCAGTCTCCTGTAATAGTCTGCTGGCCTGCAATTGACATATATATAATATATAACATATATATAATATATAATATATATATATATATATATATATATATATATATATATATATATATATGGTGTATGTATGTGTATATATATATATATATGGGATGGCATATATATATACACATACATACACCATTTAGCAGATGCTTTTACCCAAACCGACTAACAGTTTTGCATACATACACTTTTTATGTCTGGATGGACTGGCCAATCAAACCCACTAAAGAGCCATGCTCTACCAATTGAGCTACTGAGGACCACACGGACGTCCAGAGGACCACACGGACGTCCAGAGGACCACACGGACCACACGGACGTCCAGAGGACCACACGGACGTCCAGAGGACCACACTGACGTCCAGAGGACCACACGGACCACACGGACGTCCAGAGGACCACACGGACGTCCAGAGGACCACACTGACGTCCAGAGGACCACATTTACATCACAATGCCATCACATACAGTTAGCTAGTTAGCCAACCAACGCCCTCAGTGAGCTATCTCCGGGAAGGGCTGGTCTGGGCCTGGTACGTGTCAGTTTGGCCTGACAATAATCATACTGTATGAGCAGACCATTCAGCACCAACTGATCTGGGATCAGGCAGGACTATGGTAACAGTACCTCTTACTGACGATCTTCACAGCGTACATCTGTCCAGTCTTCTTGTGGGTGCACTGCCTACAGATAGAGAAGCTTCCTTCACCAAGGGCATTGTCCTTCAGGTCCATCTCATAGTTCATGTAAAACAGAGAGTCCTAAAGGAAGGGAAATCATTGTTTAGGTCAAATCAAAGCCATCTTATTACAAAGTCTGTCTATACCTCATCACGCCTCAGACCAAGCAACTGAGTAACAATCCTATTTTCAATGTGATCCAATGTTGTAACTATATGTTAACTATATGTTATATGTTAACTATATGTCATATGTTAACTATATGTTAAATGTTAACTATATGTTATATTAGAGACACCACAGTACACAGCCACACACATCAAGACTCATTATAGAGCTTAATGAAGCAAGGATGAGAGAGCAGAGGAGATAACAAACCCCCCCCCAAAAACGTAGTTAATGCTGCCTAGCCTAAGTGTGTGTGTGTGGAGGGAAGAGATAACCCTATCCATCTAACTCTACTGTACTGTACACACACAGTAACACTGCTGTACCTTCAACATGGTGTTGCAGGCCACAGCAATCCTGAACCCCCACCCAGCTGTGTGTGTGTGTGTGTGTGTGTTGTACCTTAATCATGGCGCTGCGGGCCACAGCAGCAGACCCTGGTCTCTGTGATCCTGAACCCCCACCCAGCTGTGTGTGTGTGTGTGTTGTACCTTAATCATGGCGCTGCGGGCCACAGCAGCAGACCCTGGTCTCTGTGATCTTGATCCTCCACACAGCTGCAGCGTGTCATCCATCACAGCATTTCTCTTGAACAAGATGGAGGGGGCCATGAACGAGTAGCCCTGTAACCAGGAGACACAGAGAGAGATGAAGCAGGAGGGGGCCATGAACGAGTAGCCCTGTAACCAGGAGACACAGAGAGAGATGAAGCAGGAGGGGGCCTTGAACGAGTTGACGCATACATAGGAAGAAGACAAGGTTTAATATGCACAACTGTCATTTGAAGCACAGGACAGAGACTGGTATACCGTTCACAGTATAGTGCCTACCAGAGACTGGTATACCCTTCACAGTATAGTGCCTACCAGAGACTGGTATACCCTTCACAGTATAGTGCCTACCAGAGACTGGTATACCCTTCACAGTATAGTGCCTACCAGAGACTGGAATACCCTTCACAGTATAGTGCCTACCAGAGACTGGTATACCCTTCACAGTATAGTGCCTACCAGAGACTGGAATACCCTTCACAGTATAGTGCCTACCAGAGACTGGTATACCCTTCACAGTATAGTGCCTACCAGAGACTGGTATACCCTTCACAGTATAGTGCCTACCAGAGACTGGTATACCCTTCACAGTATAGTGCCTACCAGAGACTGGTATACCCTTCACAGTATAGTGCCTACCAGAGACTGGTATACCCTTCACAGTATAGTGCCTACCAGAGACTGGTATACCCTTCACAGTATAGTGCCTACCAGAGACTGGTATACCCTTCACAGTATAGTGCCTACCAGAGACTTCGTTTTTTGTATAACCAGGCCATCCCATTACAGCTCAGTCAAGAACTAATTATAACCTGTCAATACTGTAAAAACTGGAGTGAGCGTGACAATGGCTGCCATTCATTGGTTGTCCATCTGTGCTCATTGTTAGAACTGTCATCTATGATGGGATTGGGATGTGCTGCCTGGCTCCAGCTGTGCAGGGCCCAGGGTTTACACGCTTATATGCGTGCGCACACACACACACACACACACACACACACACACACACACACACACACACACACACACACACACACACACACACACACACACACACACACACACACACACACACACACACACACACACACACACACACACACACACACACACAGTAAGAACCATGTATGGACGGAAGGATTGATGGATGGATGAATGGGGATGGAAGCATGAGAATGCCCAAATTGCCAGGCTTCAATATCTGATTGCTCTGCTGTGAAATTATATCTTGTCGGGGCTATAATTAATATACCACATCTGTCAGCCAATCAGCATTTAGGGCTCGAACCACCCAGTTTATAATGCAATTTAATTTTGTTTTGTGAGGCGAGTGGGAGAGCAGACCCCCGAGTTAAACGTTGTGTTCTCAGCCACTATCTCTATCTAACGCTAAGGCCTGGCTGTAAATGATAAAGACTAGCCTACAAATTCCAGTATATGTGAAAGTGGGGAAATAAAACAAGACAAGCCAAGATAGTTGGCAATCAGAGGTTTAAGGCGTAATTGAGGCAGACATGGTGATTCTCTGGAACCATAACCTTTTATTCCAGCAGAGAAAAAGAGAGAAGCCCCTTTTAATGGGCCTATTGATCCGCCAGGCTCGAGGAGCCAGAAGGCATGGCAATCACAGCTGAGATTTCACGCAATAGACTACATCAATCAGACACGCGACCATAAGCTGGCATACAGCTGTATTCATAAAGCGTCTAAGTGTAGGAGTGCAGATCTACGATCCGGTCCCTCTGTCCTATAATTATGATCCAAAAAGAAAAACTGATCCTAGATCAGCAGTCATGCTCAGTGTGAAACGCTTTATGAATAGGGTCTGAAAGCCACATTATGGTTCAAAGCTATAGCATAAATAGTCATTCACATCTGTTAGGCCTATCCAAACTGAGTATGGCTATAATTATGCTTTGAATGAAAAGCCCTTTAGTCAATTTGAATACCAATGTGCACACAGACAGGCTGGTATTGACCTTAAACGAGCTATTGAGGACACTTCTGTCCCACCTGAAAGACGCGGTCACAGTTCTGAGGCATCGCTGCAGGGGAGTAGGTGGGGTCCATTTCGGTGAACTCCTCCGCAAAGTTGCTGACATCCAGCTCATCCCTGATCACCGGCTTGAACGGGGCGAGCAACCGCTTAGCTGCCAGGTCCTCCCAGTTTATCTTCTAAAAGGAGAGAAGATGAAACCCAACAGAACGCTATAAAATCAGAAACCATTTCTCCTTCAAGCACCATTTTATCAACAAAGGCAAATATACTGTATGGTATGTACCAATAGACCTACAATGTATATGGACAAGATGTACTCAATGTGTTAGAGGAGATACTAGCTCTGTCCCAGATCTGTTTGTGCTGTATAGCTAACTCATATGGTCCTTAGCAATGACAATGTCCATAGGAGTTGGCTATGCAGCATAAACAGATCTGAGATCAGGCTAAGGAAATGGCGCTGGTACCATGTTAAGGAGCTGCCCCTCCTCTCTCTTACCTGGTAGAATGGATGTTTCTTAACGTTGTCAGCTCCGTCAGGCCCAGAGCCCAGTCTCTTCTTTGGGTCTTTGATGAGGAGGCGCTGGATGAGGTCTTTGGCCAGAGAGCTCATGTCTTTGGGGAACGGAGGGTCCTTCTTCGAGATCCTCCTGAGAGGTGACAGAAGTCCGGGTTGGACAGGATTTATATTATAATAATAAATACATCAAGCAAATTCAAATCTGGACCTTTGAAGGCAGTTCCACTGCTGATTTTCCTTCTTCCCCTGGAATCAGGGACTGATTTAGACCTGGGACACCATGTAAAGCAGAAAACCAGCAGCACTTGAGCCTTCCAGGATTGGATTTGAAATACCCCTCACTGACATACAGTACATCAACAGGATGAGTATTTAATTCCAGAGGAAACACATGAAAGAATGAATGAAAGAACTTACAGTATTTTCAAGTGGTTGAGACAATCCAGAAAGACAGAAAACGAGAACACAGCTACCGTTCTATACAGTTAGTGGCCAGTTCTAGAACAATACTGTATTGTCCATTTTTTGGGGAGAACTTGGAAATGTGTCTATTTGTTTGATCAGCCCAAACTGATTACACACACACACACACACACACACACACACACACACACACACTACCAAGTACTTCTCGCTTGGTAAAGAAGACAAGTGAAAGATTGTTTTGTTTTTCAGCGTATCGGGAAACCGAATGGATGTCGAGTTCAGTTTATTAGCATCCCTAATAGCCATTGCTGATGCAGCAGTAATTATTTCAGGGGTCCACATGTTAGGAGATAGATCTGGGGGAATACTTACTTGGCGATATCTGTATGAGAGTTCTGGTCTCCATCGACAGTGAATGGTGATCCACCCGTCATAAGTTCATACATTAATACTCCAAGGCTCCACCAGTCTACAGCCTGGAACACAGGTACATGTGGATGAATAAAGTGTCATTATTATTATTAGTATCATTACTATGACAGAATATGATATAGGCCTACATACGTTCCAGACTGCCTACATTGCAGACGCGTTGTACAAATGATGCAATGTAGGCAGTCTGGAACAGCACCCCAGACACCAGAGGCAGCCTTCACAGGTGTGCAGCAGACTACACCCAGTTATAAGTGAGCTACACCTGTCTGTGTACCATTGTGCATTTGGGTCAAGTACAGTACAACATAACAAGACCTCGGGTGGGGGGGGGTTCTAAATGATAAATTACCATGTCATGGCCAGCCTCTCCTCCCTCTGCGATCTCTGGGGCCATGTACTCAATGGTGCCACAGACAGAGTAAGCCCTCTCCAACTGGACAACAAACGGACAAAAAAAAAAGAAATAACCAAGATTAGATTTTTTTCCCCCCTCTCCTTATTTGTCGTTCTCATCACTGACATGTTGAAACACACTGGGATCGACAGGAAGGAAGCTTGAGACTAGGACACATTTGATCAGTTCAGGGTAGAACAGACATCATTGTTGTGGAGAAGAACCTACCACGCGCCACTGAATAGATCACAGAACATGGCTCTCATAACGATCAGACAATGAGTATACGCGACGTAACGATCAGACAATGAGTATACGTGACGTAACGATCAGACAATGAGTATACGTGACGTAACGATCAGACAATGAGTATACGTGACGTAACGATCAGACAATGAGTATACGCGACGTAACGATCAGACAATGAGTATACGCGACGTAACGATCAGACAATGAGTATACGTGACGTAACGATCAGACAATGAGTATACGTGACGTAACGATCAGACAATGAGTATACGCGACGTAACGATCAGACAATGAGTATACGCGACGTAACGATCAGACAATGAGTATACGTGACGTAACGATCAGGCAATGAGTATACGCGACGTAACGATCAGACAATGAGTATACGCGACGTAACGATCAGACAATGAGTATACGTGACGTAACGATCAGACAATGAGTATACGCGACGTAACGATCAGACAATGAGTATACGCGACGTAACGATCAGACAATGAGTATACGTGACGTAACGATCAGACAATGAGTATACGTGACGTAACGATCAGACAATGAGTATACGCGACGTAACGATCAGACAATGAGTATACGCGACGTAACGATCAGACAATGAGTATACGTGACGTAACGATCAGACAATGAGTATACGTGACGTAACGATCAGACAATGAGTATACGTGACGTAACGATCAGACAATGAGTATACGTGACGTAACGATCAGACAATGAGTATACGTGACGTAACGATCAGACAATGAGTATACGTGACGTAACGATCAGACAATGAGTATACGTGACGTAACGATCAGACAATGAGTATACGTGACGTAACGATCAGACAATGAGTATACGTGACGTAGCGATCAGACAATGAGTATACGTGACGTAGCGATCAGGCAATGAGTATACGTGACGTAACGATCAGACAATGAGTATACGTGACGTAGCGATCAGACAATGAGTATACGTGACGTAACGATCAGACAATGAGTATACGTGACGTAACGATCAGACAATGAGTATACGTGACGTAGCGATCAGACAATGAGTATACGTGACGTAGCGATCAGGCAATGAGTATACGTGACGTAACGATCAGACAATGAGTATACGTGACGTAGCGATCAGACAATGAGTATACGTGACGTAACGATCAGACAATGAGTATACGTGACGTAACGATCAGACAATGAGTATACGTGACGTAACGATCAGACAATGAGTATACGTGACGTAACGATCAGACAATGAGTATACGTGACGTAACGATCAGGCAATGAGTATACGTGACGTAACGATCAGACAATGAGTATACGTGACGTAACGATCAGGCAATGAGTATACGTGACGTAACGATCAGACAATGAGTATACGTGACGTAACGATCAGACAATGAGTATACGTGACGTAACGATCAGGCAATGAGTATACGTGACGTAACGATCAGACAATGAGTATACGTGACGTAACGATCAGACAATGAGTATACGTGACGTAACGATCAGACAATGAGTATACGTGACGTAACGATCAGACAATGAGTATACGTGACGTAACGATCAGACAATGAGTATACGTGACGTAACGATCAGACAATGAGTATACGTGACGTAGCGATCAGACAATGAGTATACGTGACGTAACGATCAGACAATGAGTATACGTGACGTAACGATCAGACAATGAGTATACGTGACGTAACGATCAGACAATGAGTATACGTGACGTAGCGATCAGACAATGAGTATACGTGACGTAGCGATCAGACAATGAGTATACGTGACGTAACGATCAGACAATGAGTATACGTGACGTAGCGATCAGACAATGAGTATACGTGACGTAACGATCAGACAATGAGTATACGTGACGTAACGATCAGACAATGAGTATACGTGACGTAACGATCAGACAATGAGTATACGTGACGTAACGATCAGACAATGAGTATACGTGACGTAGCGATCAGACAATGAGTATACGTGACGTAGCGATCAGGCAATGAGTATACGTGACGTAACGATCAGACAATGAGTATACGTGACGTAGCGATCAGACAATGAGTATACGTGACGTAACGATCAGACAATGAGTATACGTGACGTAACGATCAGACAATGAGTATACGTGACGTAACGATCAGACAATGAGTATACGTGACGTAACGATCAGACAATGAGTATACGTGACGTAACGATCAGACAATGAGTATACGTGACGTAGCGATCAGACAATGAGTATACGTGACGTAGCGATCAGGCAATGAGTATACGTGACGTAACGATCAGACAATGAGTATACGTGACGTAACGATCAGACAATGAGTATACGTGACGTAACGATCAGACAATGAGTATACGTGACGTAGCGATCAGACAATGAGTATACGTGACGTAGCGATCAGGCAATGAGTATACGTGACGTAACGATCAGACAATGAGTATACGTGACGTAGCGATCAGACAATGAGTATACGCGACGTAACGATCAGACAATGAGTATACGCGACGTAACGATCAGACAATGAGTATACGTGACGTAACGATCAGACAATGAGTATACGCGACGTAACGATCAGACAATGAGTATACGTGACGTAACGATCAGACAATGAGTATACGCGACGTAACGATCAGACAATGAGTATACGTGACGTAACGATCAGACAATGAGTATACGCGACGTAGCGATCAGGCAATGAGTATACGTGACGTAACGATCAGGCAATGAGTATACGTGACGTAACGATCAGGCAATGAGTATACGTGACGTAACGATCAGACAATGAGTATACGCGACGTAACGATCAGACAATGAGTATACGTGACGTAACGATCAGACAATGAGTATACGTGACGTAACGATCAGACAATGAGTATACGTGACGTAACGATCAGACAATGAGTATACGCGACGTAACGATCAGACAATGAGTATACGCGACGTAGCGATCAGGCAATGAGTATACGCGACGTAACGATCAGGCAATGAGTATACGTGACGTAACGATCAGACAATGAGTATACGCGACGTAACGATCAGACAATGAGTATACGTGACGTAACGATCAGGCAATGAGTATACGCGACGTAACGATCAGACAATGAGTATACGCGACGTAACGATCAGACAATGAGTATACGTGACGTAACGATCAGACAATGAGTATACGTGACGTAACGATCAGACAATGAGTATACGCGACGTAACGATCAGACAATGAGTATACGCGACGTAACGATCAGGCAATGAGTATACGCGACGTAACGATCAGACAATGAGTATACGTGACGTAACGATCAGACAATGAGTATACGCGACGTAACGATCAGACAATGAGTATACGCGACGTAACGATCAGACAATGAGTATACGCGACGTAACGATCAGACAATGAGTATACGCGACGTAACGATCAGACAATGAGTATACGTGACGTAACGATCAGACAATGAGTATACGCGACGTAACGATCAGACAATGAGTATACGCGACGTAACGATCAGACAATGAGTATACGTGACGTAACGATCAGACAATGAGTATACGCGACGTAACGATCAGACAATGAGTATACGCGACGTAACGATCAGACAATGAGTATACGTGACGTAGCGATCAGGCAATGAGTATACGTGACGTAACGATCAGGCAATGAGTATACGTGACGTAACGATCAGACAATGAGTATACGCGACGTAACGATCAGACAATGAGTATACGCGACGTAACGATCAGACAATGAGTATACGTGACGTAACGATCAGACAATGAGTATACGTGACGTAACGATCAGACAATGAGTATACGCGACGTAACGATCAGACAATGAGTATACGCGACGTAACGATCAGACAATGAGTATACGCGACATAACGATCAGACAATGAGTATACGTGACGTAACGATCAGACAATGAGTAGACGCGACGTAACGATCAGACAATGAGTATACGTGACGTAACGATCAGACAATGAGTATACGTGACGTAACGATCAGACAATGAGTATACGTGACGTAACGATCAGACAATGAGTATACGCGACGTAGCGATCAGACAATGAGTATACGCGACGTAGCGATCAGACAATGAGTATACGTGACGTAGCGATCAGACAATGAGTATACGTGACGTAACGATCAGACAATGAGTATACGTGACGTAACGATCAGACAATGAGTATACGTGACGTAACGATCAGACAAAGAGTATACGCGACGTAACGATCAGACAATGAGTATACGCGACGTAACGATCAGACAATGAGTATACGCGACGTAACGATCAGACAATGAGTATACGTGACGTAACGATCAGACAATGAGTATACGCGACGTAGCGATCAGACAATGAGTATACGCGACGTAACGATCAGACAATGAGTATACGCGACGTAACGATCAGACAATGAGTATACGCGACGTAACGATCAGACAATGAGTATACGTGACGTAACGATCAGACAATGAGTATACGCGACGTAACGATCAGACAATGAGTATACGCGACGTAACGATCAGACAATGAGTATACGCGACGTAACGATCAGACAATGAGCATACGTGACGTAACGATCAGACAATGAGTATACGCGACGTAGCGATCAGACAATGAGTATACGCGACGTAGCGATCAGACAATGAGTATACGTGACGTAGCGATCAGACAATGAGTATACGTGACGTAACGATCAGACAATGAGTATACGTGACGTAACGATCAGACAATGAGTATACGTGACGTAACGATCAGACAATGAGTATACGTGACGTAACGATCAGACAATGAGTATACGTGACGTAACGATCAGACAATGAGTATACGTGACGTAGCGATCAGACAATGAGTATACGTGACGTAGCGATCAGACAATGAGTATACGTGACGTAGCGATCAGACAATGAGTATACGTGACGTAGCGATCAGGCAATGAGTATACGTCACGTAACGATCAGGCAATGAGTATACGTGACGTAACGATCAGACAATGAGTATACGTGACGTAACGATCAGGCAATGAGTATACGTGACGTAACGATCAGGCAATGAGTATACGTGACGTAACGATCAGACAATGAGTATACGTGACGTAACGATCAGACAATGAGTATACGTGACGTAACGATCAGACAATGAGTATACGTGACGTAACGATCAGACAATGAGTATACGTGACGTAACGATCAGACAATGAGTATACGCGACGTAACGATCAGACAATGAGTATACGCGACGTAACGATCAGACAATGAGTATACGCGACGTAACGATCAGACAATGAGTATACGCGACGTAACGATCAGACAATGAGTATACGCGACGTAGCGATCAGACAATGAGTATACGTGACGTAACGATCAGACAATAAGTATACGTGACGTAACGATCAGACAATGAGTATACGTGACGTAACGATCAGGCAATGAGTATACTCGACGTAACGATCAGACAATGAGTATACGTGACGTAACGATCAGACAATGAGTATACGTGACGTAACGATCAGACAATGAGTATACGTGACGTAGCGATCAGGCAATGAGTATACGTGACGTAGCGATCAGACAATGAGTATACGTGACGTAACGATCAGACAATGAGTATACGTGACGTAGCGATCAGACAATGAGTATACGCGACGTAACGATCAGACAATGAGTATACGCGACGTAACGATCAGACAATGAGTATACGTGACGTAACGATCAGACAATGAGTATACGTGACGTAACGATCAGACAATGAGTATACGTGACGTAACGATCAGACAATGAGTATACGCGACGTAACGATCAGACAATGAGTATACGCGACGTAACGATCAGACAAAGAGTATACGTGACGTAGCGATCAGACAATGAGTATACGTGACGTAACGATCAGACAATGAGTATACGCGACGTAGCGATCAGACAATGAGTATACGTGACGTAACGATCAGACAATGAGTATACGTGACGTAACGATCAGACAATGAGTATACGTGACGTAACGATCAGACAATGAGTATACGTGACGTAGCGATCAGACAATGAGTATACGTGACGTAACGATCAGACAATGAGTATACGTGACGTAGCGATCAGACAATGAGTATACGCGACGTAACGATCAGACAATGAGTATACGTGACGTAACGATCAGACAATGAGTATACGTGACGTAGCGATCAGACAATGAGTATACGCGACGTAGCGATCAGGCAATGAGTATACGCGACGTAACGATCAGACAATGAGTATACGTGACGTAACGATCAGACAATGAGTATACGCGACGTAACGATCAGACAATGAGTATACGTGACGTAACGATCAGACAATGAGTATACGTGACGTAGCGATCAGGCAATGAGTATACGTGACGTAGCGATCAGACAATGAGTATACGTGACGTAACGATCAGACAATGAGTATACGCGACGTAACGATCAGACAATGAGTATACGCGACGTAACGATCAGACAATGAGTATACGTGACGTAACGATCAGACAATGAGTATACGTGACGTAACGATCAGACAATGAGTATACGCGACGTAACGATCAGACAATGAGTATACGTGACGTAACGATCAGACAATGAGTATACGTGACGTAACGATCAGACAATGAGTATACGCGACGTAACGATCAGACAATGAGTATACGCGACGTAACGATCAGACAATGAGTATACGCGACGTAACGATCAGACAATGAGTATACGCGACGTAGCGATCAGACAATGAGTATACGTGACGTAACGATCAGACAATAAGTATACGTGACGTAACGATCAGACAATGAGTATACGTGACGTAACGATCAGGCAATGAGTATACTCGACGTAACGATCAGACAATGAGTATACGTGACGTAACGATCAGACAATGAGTATACGTGACGTAACGATCAGACAATGAGTATACGTGACGTAGCGATCAGGCAATGAGTATACGTGACGTAGCGATCAGACAATGAGTATACGTGACGTAACGATCAGACAATGAGTATACGTGACGTAGCGATCAGACAATGAGTATACGCGACGTAACGATCAGACAATGAGTATACGCGACGTAACGATCAGACAATGAGTATACGTGACGTAACGATCAGACAATGAGTATACGTGACGTAACGATCAGACAATGAGTATACGTGACGTAACGATCAGACAATGAGTATACGCGACGTAACGATCAGACAATGAGTATACGCGACGTAACGATCAGACAAAGAGTATACGTGACGTAGCGATCAGACAATGAGTATACGTGACGTAACGATCAGACAATGAGTATACGCGACGTAGCGATCAGACAATGAGTATACGTGACGTAACGATCAGACAATGAGTATACGTGACGTAACGATCAGACAATGAGTATACGTGACGTAACGATCAGACAATGAGTATACGTGACGTAGCGATCAGACAATGAGTATACGTGACGTAACGATCAGACAATGAGTATACGTGACGTAGCGATCAGACAATGAGTATACGCGACGTAACGATCAGACAATGAGTATACGTGACGTAACGATCAGACAATGAGTATACGTGACGTAGCGATCAGACAATGAGTATACGTGACGTAACGATCAGACAATGAGTATACGCGACGTAACGATCAGACAATGAGTATACGTGACGTAACGATCAGACAATGAGTATACGTGACGTAGCGATCAGGCAATGAGTATACGTGACGTAGCGATCAGACAATGAGTATACGTGACGTAACGATCAGACAATGAGTATACGCGACGTAACGATCAGACAATGAGTATACGCGACGTAACGATCAGACAATGAGTATACGTGACGTAACGATCAGACAATGAGTATACGTGACGTAACGATCAGACAATGAGTATACGCGACGTAACGATCAGACAATGAGTATACGTGACGTAACGATCAGACAATGAGTATACGTGACGTAACGATCAGACAATGAGTATACGTGACGTAACGATCAGACAATGAGTATACGCGACGTAACGATCAGACAATGAGTATACGTGACGTAACGATCAGACAATGAGTATACGTGACGTAACGATCAGACAATGAGTATACGTGACGTAACGATCAGACAATGAGTATACGTGACGTAACGATCAGACAGAATGGTTGCATCGCAAATGGCACCCTATTCCCTATATAGTGCACTACATTTGACCAGAGCACAAATGGGTCCCGGTTAAAAGTAGTGCACTATATAAGGAATAGGGTGCCATTTGGAACGCAACCAGCGCATAACCACCGGCTGCATAACATCTCAAAAGGACTGGACATAAAACAAAGCCTTGAGGATAGGAGGGTGGGAAGCCTTGAGGATAGGAGGGTGGGAAGCCTGGAGGGTAGGAGGGTGGGAAGCCTGGAGAGTAGGAGGGTGGGAAGCCTGGAGGGTAGGAGGGTGGGAAGCCTGGAGAGTAGGAGGGTGGGAAGCCTGGAGGGTAGGAGGGTGGGAAGCCTGGAAGGTAGGAGGGTGGGAAGCCTGGAGGGTAGGAGGGTGGGAAGCCTGGAAGGTAGAAGGGTGGGAAGCCTGGAGGGTAGGAGGGTTGGAGGTCTGGAGGGTAGGAGGGTGGGAACCCTGGAAGGTAGGAGGGTAGGAGGTCTGGAGGGTAGGAAGCCTGGAGGGTAGTAGGGTGGGAAGCCTGGAGGGTAGGAGGGTGGGAAGCCTGGAGGGTAGGAGGGTGGGAAGCCTGGAGGGTAGTAGGGTAGGAGGGTGGGAGGCCTGAAGGGTAGGAGGGTGGGAGGTCTGGAGGGTAGGAGGCCTGGAGGGTAGGAGGGTGGGAAGCCTGGAGGGTAGGAGGGTGGGAGGCCTGAAGGGTAGGAGGGTGGGAGGTCTGGATGCCTGGAGGGTAGGAGGGTGGGAGGCTTGAAGGGTAGGAGGGTGGGGAGTCTGGAGGGTGGGATGCCTGGAGGGTATGAGGGTGGGAGGCCTGGAGGGTAGGAGGGTGGGAGGTCTGGAGGGTGGGATGCCTGGAGGGTGGCAGGGTAGGGGGAACCTGGAGGGTGGCAGGGTAGGGGGAACCTGGAGGGTGGCAGGGTAGGGGACCTGGAGGGTGGCAGGGTAGGGGGACCTGGAGGGTGGCAGGGTAGGGGGACCTGGAGGGTGGCATGGTAGGGTGCCTGGAAGGTGGCAGGGTAGGGGGACCTGGAGGGTGGCAGGGTAGGGGGACCTGGAGGGTGGCAGGGTAGGGGGCCTGGAGGGTGACAGGTTAGGGGGACCTGGAGGGTGGCAGGGTAGGGGGACCTGGAGGGTGGCAGGGTAGGGGGACCTGGAGGGTGGCAGGGTAGGGGGACCTGGAGGGTGGCAGGGTAGGGGGACCTGGAGGGTGGCAGGGTAGGGGGCCTGGAGGGTGGCAGGGTAGGGGGCCTGGAGGGTAGTTGCGTCAGGGTAGTCGCGTTGCACATCAAACAAGGCCTAAAAACACACACAGCACATACTCCTCCGTTGACTGCGTGGGATGCGTCACCAGCGCGAATGCACCATAACACCTCAAGTAACCTAACCATTTTAAAGTACAAGACTCCTCTGTGTGATAATGATCATATGGATGTGCGGTGTAGGCCTCTTGCCCCATACATCTGTAATACATACCTCATCAAACTCTTTGCTGAGGCCAAAGTCTGTAAGCACTATGTGCCCGCTGGAGTCCATGAGGATGTTCTCCAGCTTCAGGTCTCTGTAGACTATACCCAGCTGGAAAACATTCAGACAATTATAAGGCTTCAGGGGCTTAATTTATAAAAAGTTGCATATGCACATAATCATGCCCCAAAACATATGTGCTTTTTCACGAAAAAGTTGGCATTTATAAAAACTGGACTTTTTGTGCTTTTCCTTCCGGAAACTTTAGACCATGCGTACACACCGTTTCTAGTGGTTGAAGTATTGCATTGCAAGAAGGCAAAAGTAGCCTAGTAGCTTTGTAGCCTAGTAGCTTTATAGCCTTGTGCAAATGGGGAACACATGATGACTTATTCACAATAACAAAAAAACAGGTAGCTAAATATAATAACAAGACTCCATTGTTTGCTGTTAGTGAGAAAATCTATTTATTCTATCTCTGCATTCTAAAATAATTAGAAATCTATTTCCGATTATTAATTTCACTTCCATGATCATTGCAGAATAAATTCCTCACCTTTTCTGACTGTGATGGTTTTATACTCGCAAAATAGCCTATAGGCATACAACAAGATAGGATAGGCTACCATTCGTCCCACCTCTCATTTAATTGGACCCACTTCACAGTAGTAAACAGATAACATACCAGTATTTCAAGTATATTGCTCTATGCGATCCGATACACAGTTTAACGGTAGAACAGACTGTTCACCTTTTCCATTGACGTTTGTAGACTACGTATGAATACTGTAATGTCAAATCTCTCCAGTAGCCTAGACAATATTTAATTTATAAACATAATACATATATTATAACCATTGCCCCTTTTCTGGCCATGATAAGTGAATATTCCCAAAGTAGCTTTAAAACAAATGACCATCTCTAATTGGGCCTTTTAGATAGGCTATTATATTTACAGGTTTTTGCTCTAAGCACCTGAAATGGAGCATGCTTTATAACATGCAGTATAAATTAACTGGTGAATTAAAGTGTGTAGGTTACCACTGTAAGTAGGCCTCCTGTAGTCTAAATCTTTTTCAGAGTAGACAATGTTTCAGAATTCTTGGGCGGTGCAGCATATTTAGGTTCGGGAGAAAGTAAATGCAAAACATTATTGAATTCAAACAATCGGTTTACAGGTCCACAACAATTTGCAATTATTTTTGTGTTGCAGAAACTGTAAAATGTCACTGCAAATGAAAACATTCTGTCAACACCTCCAAAGACATTTGATAAAGTTCACCATTAATATTTCCTTCAGATATACTGTGTTGGCCTAATTCCAACAGTTCCAAAGTATTATTGTCACCATAAAAGGTGAATGATGGATGTTTTTCAGACGGAGTTATAATGCTTGTTCACACACGTGCACAGTTTTACAACAGGTCTGATTTATAAACGGGAACCACGCAACAGTTCTAAATTAGGTCCAAGTCTCTGTAGACCAGTGTTTCCTAACGCCAGTCCTCCAGTACCCCCCAACGCCAGTCCTCCAGTACCCCCCAACGCCAGTCCTCCAGTACCCCCCAACGCCAGTCCTCCAGTACCCCCCAACGCCAGTCCTCCGGTACCCCATCTCCAGTCCTCCGGTACCCCAACGCCAGTCCTCCAGTACCCCCAACGCCAATCCTCCAGTACCCCCAACGCCAGTCCTCCAGTACCCCCTGGATATATATATATATCTTATAAACACTGCTCAAAAAAATAAAGGGAACACTTAAACAACACAATGTAACTCCAAGTCAATCACACTTCTGTGAAATCAAACTGTCCACTTAGGAAGCAACACTGATTGACAATAAATTTCACATGCTGTTGTGCAAATGGAATAGACAAAAGGTGGAAATTATAGGCAATTAGCAAGACACCCCCAATAAAGGAGTGGTTCTGCAGGTGGTGACCACAGACCACTTCTCAGTTCCTATGCTTCCTGGCTGATGTTTTGGTCACTTTTGAATGCTGGCGGTGCTTTCACTCTAGTGGTAGCATGAGACGGAGTCTACAACCCACACAAGTGGCTCAGGTAGTGCAGCTCATCCAGGATGGCACATCAATGCGAGCTGTGGCAAGAAGGTTTGCTGTGTCTGTCAGCGTAGTGTCCAGAGCATGGAGGCGCTACCAGGAGACAGGCCAGTACATCAGGAGACGTGGAGGAGGCCGTAGGAGGGCAACAACCCAGCAGCAGGACCGCTACCTCCGCCTTTGTGCAAGGAGGAGCAGGTGGAGCACTGCCAGAGCCCTGCAAAATGACCTCCAGCAGGCCACAAATGTGCATGTGTCTGCTCAAACGGTCAGAAACAGACTCCATGAGGGTGGTATGAGGGCCCGACGTCCACAGGTGGGGGTGGTGCTTACAGCCCAACACCGTGCAGGACGTTTGGCATTTGCCAGAGAACACCAAGATTGGCAAATTCGCCACTGGCGCCCTGTGCTCTTCACAGATGAAGGCAGGTTCACACTGAGCACATGTGACAGACGTGACAGAGTCTGGAGACGCCTTGGAGAACGTTCTGCTGCCTGCAACATCCTCCAGCATGACCGGTTTGGCGGTGGGTCAGTCATGGTGTGCGGTGGCATTTCTTTGGGGGGCCGCACAGCCCTCCATGTGCTCGCCAGAGGTAGCCTGACTGCCATTAGGTACCGAGATGAGATCCTCAGACCCCTTGTGAGACCATATGCTGGTGCGGTTGGCCCTGGGTTCCTCCTAATGCAAGACAATGCTAGACCTCATGTGGCTGGAGTGTGTCAGCAGTTCCTGCAAGAGGAAGGCATTGATGCTATGGACTGGCCCGCCCGTTCCCCAGACCTGAATCCAATTGAGCA
This sequence comes from Salvelinus namaycush, assembly GCF_016432855.1. Lineage (NCBI taxonomy): Eukaryota > Metazoa > Chordata > Actinopteri > Salmoniformes > Salmonidae > Salvelinus > Salvelinus namaycush. The sequence goes on along the minus strand of NC_052334.1, from coordinate 8,661,607 downwards.
CATCTGGGACAACATGTCACGCTCCATCCACCAACGCCACGTTTCACCACAGACTGTCCAGGAGTTGGCGGATGCTTTAGTCCAGGTCTGGGAGGAGATCCCTCAGGAGACCATCCGCCACCTCATCAGGAGCATGCCCAGGCGTTGTAGGGAGGTCATACAGGCACGTGGAGGCCACACACACTACTGAGCCTCATTTTGACTTGTTTTAAGGACATTACATCAAAGTTGGATCAGCCTGGATCAGCTTGGATCAGCCTTTTGAGTCTGACTCCAAATCCAGACCTCCGTGGGTTGATAAATTTGATTTCCATTGATCATTTTTGTGTGATTTTGTTGTCAGCACATTCAACTATGTAAAGAAAAAAGTATTTAATAAGAATATTTCATTAATTCAGATCTAGGATGTGTTATTTTAGTGTTCCCTTTATTTTTTTGAGCAGTGTATATATATCTTTTTACATCTTTTTCTTCGCATATCTTTTAAAAATATTTTCCTAAACCTCAACTTCTAAATACTCTCCTGCAACCCGCCTCATCCAATGTGGCGTGGATCTGCTTTTTTCTAAAGTATTTCTATGTACTTAGGATCTGGAATCCCTCAACTGAAGATAGCCAGCTAACTACCTACCAGCTATCAGTTAGCAAACCATTGCTAGTGGTCATCTGCTAACCTTTAGCTCGGAAAGCTCTCGCCAGTTCGAACAACGTGACTCAAACCAGAGCATAACGGACCTATTTCTCTCCATATCCCCGGATTCCTACCGCAAACTCTGAACATTTTCATCTGGATCTTCGCAACTAGCTAACCGCAATCCCGGGTGACCACTCCTGGCTAGCTTTTCCATCCCGGAGCAAGCACCAATTAGCCTGAAGCTAGCCCGGCCAGGGCTCCTGTGCTACAACCGAAGCCCACTCCTGGGCTACAATATCCGGACCCCTTCTACTGCCGGTACGGGGCACGGAACCCCGCCGATCCTCTACGACTGGAATACCGACATAATCTGCCCGAGGACTCCAACAGGCCCCTCAGGCGCGACGCCCGCTGAAGGCCCATTCTGCTAACCTGCTAGGCCTGCTAGCTACCTAGAGCTACCTGGAACCCTACTAATTCCACGACTGGTCTATCGACGTCACCGCACGGAGAGGCAAAAACAGACTTACCCCCATCGCGACGTCCCCCAAAGGCTAACTTGCTAGCCCCTGCTAACTGCTTGCTTGCTAACCCGGTCTGCTAACTGCTAGCTTGTTTAGCCCCGGATACTAACTGTTAGCATCGGCCTGCTAATTGTCTGAATCGCCGTGTCCCCAGTCAGCCCAACCACTCACTGGACCCATATGTTCACTTGGCTACGCATGCCTCTCTCTAATATCAATATGCCTCGTCCATTACTGTCCTGGTTAGTGATTACTGTCTTATTTCACTGTAGAGCCTCTAGCACTGCTCAATATGCCTTAACCAACCATGTTGTTCCACCTCCTACATATGCGATGACATCACCTGGTTTAAACGTCTCTAGAGACTATATCTCTCTCATCTTTACTCAATGCCTAGGTTTACCTCCAATGTACTCACATCCTACCTTACCTTTGTCTGTACACTATTCCTTGAATCTATGCTATCGTGCCCAGAAACCTGCTCCTTTTACTCTCTGTTCCGAACTTGCTAGACGGCCAGTTCGTATAGCCTTTAGCCGTACCCTTATCCTACTTCTCCTCTGTTCCTCTGGTGATGTAAAGGTTAATCCAGGTCTTGCAGTGCCTAGCCCCACTCCCACTCCCCAGGTGCTCTCATTTGTTGACTTCTGTAACCGTAAAAGCCTTGGTTTCATGCATGTTAACATTAGAAGCCTACTCCCTAAGTTTGTTTTACTCACTGCTTTAGCACACTCTGCCAACCCGGATGTCTTAGCCGTGTCTGAATCCTGGCTTAGGAAAACCACCAAAAACCCTGAAATCTCCATCGCTAACAATAACATTTTCCACCAAGATAGAACTGCCAAAGGGGGCGGTGTTGCAATCTACTGCAAAGATAGCCTGCAGAGTTCTGTATTACTATCCAAGTCTGTACCTAAACAATTCGAGCTTCTACTTCTAAAATTCTTCTTCTAAATTCACCTTTCCAGAAACAAGTCTCTCACTGTTGCCGCTTGCTATAGACCTCCCTCTGCCCCCAGCTGTGCCCTCAACACCATATGTGAATTGATTGCCCCCCATCTATCTTCTGAGCTCGTGCTAATAGGTGATCTAAACTGGGACATGCTTAACACCCCGGCCATCCTACAATCTAAGCTTGATGCCCTCAATCTCACACAAATTATCAATGAACCTACCAGGAACAACTCCAAATGCGTAAACACGGGCACCCTCATAGATGTCATCCTAACTAACTCGCCCTCCAAATACACCTCTGCTGTTTTCAATCAAGATCTCAGCGATCACTGCCTCATTGCATGCATTCGTAATGGGTATGCGACCAAATGACCACTCCTCATCACTGTCATAACGCTCCCTAAAACACTTCTGCGAGCAGGCCTTTCTAATCGACATGGCCGGGGTATCCTGGAATGACATTGACCTCATCCTGTCAGTAGATGATGCCTGGCTATTCTTTAAAAATGCCTTCCTCACCATCTTAAATAAGCATACCCCATTCAAAAAATGTAGAACTAGGAATTGATATAGTCCTTGGTTCACTCCAGACCTGTCTGCCCTTGACCAGCACAAAAACATCCTGTGGCATTCTGCATTAGCATCAAATAGCCCCCGTGATATGCAACTTTTCAGGGAAGTTAGGAACAAATATACACAGGCAGTTTGAAAAAGCTAGCCTTAGGTTTCCTAACAGAAATTTGCGTCCTGTAGTACTAACTCCAAAAAGTTCTGGGACACTGTAAAGTCCAAGGAGAATAAGAGCACCTCCTCCCAGCTGCCCACTGCTCTGAGGCTAGGAAACACTGTCACCACCGATAAATCCACTATAATTGAGAATTTCAATAAGCATTTCTCTACGGCTGGCCATGCTTTCCACCTGGCTACCCCTACTCAGGTCAACTGCCTGGCACCCTCCACAGCAACCCGCCAAAGCCCCCATCATTTCTCCTTCACCCAAATCCAGATAGCTGATGTTCTGAAAGAGCTGCAAAATCTGGACCCCTACAAATCAGCTAGACAGCTAGACAATCTGGACCCTCTCTTTCTAAAATTATCTGCCGAAATTGTTGCAACCCCTATTACTAGTCTGTTCAACCTCTCTTTCGTATTGTCTGAAATTCCCAAAGATTTGAAAGCTGCCACGGTCATCCCCCTCTTCAAAGGGGATGACACTCTAGACCCAAACTGCTACAGACCTATATCTATCCTACCCTGTCTTTCTAAGGTCTTCGAAAGCCAAGTTAACAAACAGATTACCGACCATTTCGAATCCCACCGTACCTTCTCCGCTATGCAATCTGGTTTCAGAGCTGTTCATGGGTGCACCTCAGCCACGCTCAAGGTTCTAAACGACATCATAACCGCCATCGATAAGAGACATTGTGCAGCCTTATTCATCGACCTGGCCAAGGCTTTCGACTCTGTCAATCACCACATTCTTATTGGCAGACTCGACAGCCTTGGTTTCTCAAATGATTGCCTCGCCTGGTTTACCAACTACTTCTCTGATAGAGTTCAGTGTGTCAAATCGGAAGGCCTGTTGTCCGGACCTCTGGCAGTCTCTATGGGGGTGCCACAGGGTTCAATCCTCAAGCCGACTCTCTTCTCTGTATACATCAATGATGTTGCTCTTGCTGCTGGTGATTCTCTGATACATCTCTACGCAGACGACACCATTCTGTATACATCTGGCCCCTCTTTGGACACTGTGTTAACTAACCTCCAGACGAGCTTCAATGCCATACAACTCTCCTTCCGTGGCCTCCAACTGCTTTTAAACGCAAGTAAAACTAAATGCATGCTATTCAACCGATCACTGCCCGCACCTGCTCGCCCGTCCAGTATCACTACTCTGGACGGCTCTGACTTAGAATATGTGGACAACTACAAATACCTAGGTGTCTGGTTAGATTGTAAACTCTCCTTCCAGACTCACATTAAGCATCTCCAATCCAAAATTAAATCTAGAATTAGCTTCCTATATCACAACAAAGTATCCTTCACTCATGCTGCCAAACATACCCTCGTAAAACTGACCATCCTACCGATCCTCGACTTTGGTGATGTCATCTATAAAATAGCCTCCAACACTCTACTCAACAAATTGGATGCAGTCTATCACAGTGCCATCCGTTTTGTCACCAAAGCCCCATACACTACCCACCAATGCGACCTGTATGCTCTCGTTGGTTGGCCCTCGCTTCATACTCGTCGCCAAACCCACTGGCTACAGGTTATCTACAAGTCTCTGCTAGGTAAAGCCCCGCCTTATCTCAGCTCACTGGTCACCATAGCAGCACCCACTCGTAGCACGCGCTCCAGCAGGTATATCTCTCTGGTCACCCCCAAAGCCATTTCCTCCTTTGGTCGTCTTTCCTTCCAGTTCTCTGCTGCCAATGACTGGAACGAACTGCAAAAATCTCTGAAACTGGAAACGCTTATCTCCCTCACTAGCCTTGAGCACCAGCTGTCAGAGCAGCTCACAGATTACTGCACCTGTACATAGGCCATCTATAATTTATCCCAAACAACTACCTCTTCCCCTTCTGTATTTATTTATTTATTTTGCTCCTTTGCACCCCATTTATTTCTATTTCTACTTTGCACATTCTTCCACTGCAAATCTACCATTCCAGTGTTTTACTTGCTATATTGTATTTACCTCGCCACCATGGCCTTTTTTTGCCTTTACCTCCCTTATCTCACCTCATTTGCTCACATTATATATAGACTTATTTTTCTACTGTATTATTGACTGTATGTTTTGTTTATTCCATGTGTAACTCTGTGTTGTTGTATGTGTCGAATTGCTATGCTTTATCTTGGCCAGGTCGCAGTTGCAAATGAGAACTTGTTCTCAACTAGCCTACCTGGTTAAATGAAGGTGAAACAAATAAAAAAATAAAACATCTGTTTCAGGGAAACGGGCCCTTAAAATATGGCAGTTGAGATTACACACGATGATTAATGATTTTTAGAAAATTGCACCATTTACTGCAATTGCATATAGGCTAAAACTCCAAAACTATTGTACCTCAGGAATGACAAAACTGAAAGAAGACAACATCTACAGACACTCACCGTGTGTAGGTGCTCCAGCGCCAGGACTATCTCTCCACTATACAGAGATACCTCCTGCTCTTTGAACCGAACCCTCTGTACCAGGTGTGTGAAGAGCTCCCCACCGTTCACATAATCTGTCATGATAATAAAGAAACAGCTATGAACAATCCTGGATGTCTTGCCTGGTTGGATATTTTATTTCAACATAGCTGGTATAATTCCAGAGTCCAATGGGTCAGTCCAGTTCACTGTAAAAGGCGTCTACATGCATCCCAGCCTAAACAGTTAGGAGGAGTTTGTGCATATATTATGACGCCATTTTGTGATGTTTGTTTGTTTTGGACTTTGGTAAGGGTTTTTGCGGTTGTTTAAGCAAAATAAAAAAATATTGAGGCAATTCAAAGTTAGTAGCCGCAGTGCACGCCCCTTCGTCGGTGATCGTTAACAAACTATAGTTTTGGCAAGTCGGTTAGGACATCTACTTCGTGCATGACAAAAGTAATTTTTTCAACAATTGTTTGCAGACAGATTTCACTGTATCACAATTCCAGTGGGTCAGAAGTTTACAGACACTAAGTTGACTGTGCCTTTAAACAGCCACTGCCCTAAAACCGACATAAAAAAGCCAGACTACGGATTGCAACTGCACATGGGGACAAAAAACTGAGTTTAAATGTATTTGGCTAAGGTGTGTGTAAACTTCCAACTTCAACTGTATGTATACATTTCAAATCAGTTTTTCACAAATCCAAACATTTAATCAGAGTAAAAATTCCCCGTCTTAGGTCAGTTAGGATCACCACTTCATTTTAAGAACGTGAATTGTCAGAATAATTGTAGAGAGAACTATTTATTTCAGCTTTTATTTCTTTCATCACATTCCCAGTGGGTCAGAAGTTTACATACACTCAATTAGTATTTGGTAGCATTGCCTTTAAATTGTTTAACTTGGGTCAAACGTTTCGGGTGGCCTTCCACAAGCTTCCCACAAGTTGGGTGAATTTTGGCTCATTCCTCCTGACAGAGCTGGTGTAACTGAGTCAGGTTTGTAGGATCCTTGATCGCACACGCTTTTTCAGTTCCGCCCACACATTTTCTACAGGATTGAGGTCAGGGCTTTGTGATGGCCACTCCAATACCTTGAGTTTGTTGTCCTTAAGCCATTTTGCCACAACTTTGGAAGAATGCTTGGGGTCATTGTCCATTTAGAAGACCCATTTGCGACCAAGCTTTACTTCCTGACTGATGTCTTGAGATGTTGCTTCAATATATCCATATCATTTTCCTACCTCATGATGCCATCTATTTTGTGAAGTGCACCAGTCCCTCCTTCAGCAAAGCACCCCCACAACATGATGCTGCCACCCCCATGCTTCACGGTTGGGATGGTGTTCTTTGGCTTGCAAGCCTCCCCCTTTTTCCTCCAAACATAACAATGGTCATTATGGCCAAACAGTTCTATTTCTGTTTCATCAGACCAGAGGACATTTCTCCAAAAAGTATGATTTTTGTCCCCATGTGCAGTTGCAAACCGTAGTCTGGCTTTTCTATGGCGGTTTTGGAGCAGTATCTTCTTCCTTGCTGAGCGACCTTTCAGGTTATGTCGATATAGGACTCGTTTTACTGTGGATATAGATGCTTTTGTGGTCCCATGGTGTTTATACTTGCGTACTATTGTTTGTACAGATGAACGTGGTACCTTCAGGCATTTGGATATTGCTCCCAAGGATGAACCAGACTTGTGGAGGTCTAGAATTTTTTTTCTGAGGTCTTGGCTGATTTCTTTCGATTTTCCCATTATGTCAAGCAAAGAGGCACTGAGTTTGAAGGTAGGCCTTGAAATACAACCACAGGTACACCTCCAATTGACTCAAATTATGTCAATTAGCCTATCAGAAACTTCTGAAGCCATGACATAATTTTCTGGAATTTTCCAAGCTGTTTAAAGGCACAGTCAACTTAGTGTATGTAAACGTCTGACCCACTGGAATTGTGATACAGTGAATTAGAAGTGAAATAATCTGCCTGTAAACAATTGTTGGAAAAATTACTTGTCTCATGCACAAAGTATGACACAAAACTTCTACTTGCCAAAACTATAGTTTGTTAACAAGAAATTTGTGGAGTGGTTGAAAAACGAGTTTTAATGACACCAACCTAAGTTTTTGTAAACTCTATGCATGCATGCATGTACATTTTTTTAGCCCTTTTTCTCCCTAATTTCGTGATATCAAATTGGTAGTTATCCTCCCCTAACCCGAACAACGCTGGGCCAATTGTGTGCCCCCTCATGGGTCTGCCGGTCATGGCCAGCTGTGACACTGCCTGGGATCGAACCCGGGTCTGAGGTGACGCCTCAAGCATTGAGATGCAGTGCCTTAGACCTCTGCGCGCCTTGGCCTAGCCGCCTTGCATCAAGCTAGCCGCCTCAGGCTAGCCGCCTTGCATCAAGCTAGCCGCCTCGGGCTAGCCGCCTTGCATCAAGCTAGCCGCCTTGCATCAAGCTAGCCGCCTCGGGCTAGCCGCCTTGCATCAAGCTAGCCGCCTCGGGCTAGCCGCCTTGCATCAAGCTAGCCGCCGCGGGCTAGCCACCAGCCAAACTGAAATATGCTGACACCTTAAGACAGATGAAGGCTCACTAAAAATGCTAATTTCTTTCGTAACAATCTTGCTTTCTGCTACTTGATATTCTTACTCATGTAGCCTATTTCATACTCATGTCTTCATTGAAAAATAACAACTTTCTGTAAAAAAGAGAGAGAAATAGAAGAGAAGGCATGAAGAGGAGAAAGGGACAGAGAGACAGAGACAGAAAGAAATGTAGAGAGAGAGATCCAGACCTAGTATGAGGTGCAGCTTGGTGTCTGTCTGGAAGGCGTAGTGGAGGGTGACGAGGAACGGTGACTGTCTGATGTGTTCCAGAACCTGTCTCTCTGTGCGTGTGTGTTCTGCTGTCTTGGCCTTCTGTACGATTGTGGCCTTCTTCAACACCTTCATGGCGTATAGTTGACCTGCATCATGACCGCTCACTTTACGCACCAGGAACACCTTGCCATAGGCTGACATAGAAGCAAGAAAAACATTAAAACTCAGCAGCCAAAAGCTTTCAGTGCAGTTGTTTTAGCTCAACTGGAGGACCAGATGGGAGACGTTTGTACTTTAGAAGGACCAATGGAATGGTCTCAAATGTACAAAACCACCCACCCATCGCCCCCGGGAGAGATAAAATGAATGTACCTTATTTAAATCTATGACAAATTCCCATCATTGGATTGGGTTTCAGAACTGTCACTGACCTCCAGTTCCCAGCACCTTTAGCAGCTCAAAGTTCTCAATTCCCACCCTCTCTACGTGGCCGGTCAGGTTGGCTGTGGGATGACAAAGATGGTGAGATCTTTAGCTTACAAACAAGTATCACAAATTCTTACAAATAGACACAGCTGCAGGCCTATAACATAGGCCTTGATCTAAAAAAAAAAATATATATAAATAATGTTCATCCCAAAGAAACTAGGACTCTGCATTATTGAGTTGTTCTGCAAATATCATGTTAACATGTGTTATGTCAGTAAACACAACTGAAAGCCGTATGTAGGCCTGGCCTAGGCTGACACATGAGAAAGAGGGCACCGTGACAAAGAGGGAGGGCATAACAAGTATGCCTATTAGGGATTGACATTAAGGTCTGAAATAGAGGTCTTCACGGGTCCAAAAAGTTGGAACCGTTCTGACCTAGATCCATGGCTTTCCACCCAACCCAATATACATAAATAACTTTTTTTTTTAAATAGAGACCGTTCCGAATGGACCCGAGGAGTCAGACCCGTTCCGAAAAGGCTCGTGGAAAAACAGACCCGTGCTGGTTCGGATCCGAGAGACCCGTTCAGATCCGAGAGCAGAAAGAGAGAAAGAAACCTCCGACTGGGTGCTGCCAGCGCCATCAATAAACGAGTGGTATTGGCCAAATGATCCACAGTTACCGATCCTTCAAAACTGCCTAGGCTATATCAAATACCCCCCCAAAAATGATTTTTGCTGTGTAGCATATTCAAAACTTTATAGCCCATTGTTTTTACTTTCCTAAAACAATAATTGTCCACCTCACGGTTCAGCTGTTAGAGATTTAAGCGCAAATGCATCAAGGTATTGCATGCATATAGACCTACTGTATAGGCCTAGGCATCCACTGTATGATATTCATATTTAAAAATAATTATAAAAAGGAAAACACTCAACCATGCACACAGACACTCAAGCATGCACACAGACACATGCACACAGACACTCAAGCATGCACACAGACACATGCACACAGACACTCAAGCATGCACACAGACACTCAACCATGCAAATTGGCTAGATTATTATTTATTTGGACATCACACATTATAGTCTTACTCTTATCCAGACATCATACACAGTCACTAAATCACATCCAATATCACACACATCAACCTACTCAGATTTACTACACACATATTAACAAGCACTAATTATGGTCAATTTGGACTGAGAATAGTATCTAGTTATGGTAAGGGGTGAAATAAGTATAGCCAGTTATAATTGTAACGCTTTAGCAGATTATAAAAAAAGATCAGTCTTTACGTGGTGTTGGGTTCTGAGAATATGACATATACCTATTCATGTCACTGAGGAAGAGAGGGTAATGTATAACGTTTACATTATGTCAGGATATGTTATTGTTAGCCATCAGGGATCCTATGGGAGGGAAGAGACACAGTCTGCTACCAATCACCATGACAACCTTGAGTTGGGGAGGAGTGAGCACTTTGGGGTAGAGGTCAGGTTAGATGAAGTGAGGAAGAACAGATATCACTAAGGTTCTGTCTAGCAACAGAGATGCATTGGCTGTTCAGATGTGTAGGAGGAGCCTCAGCCTCGGAGAAAGGGTTAAATATCAGGGCTTGTGTGAAAATGTTTTTGTCTAATGCAGCTGTATTGATTCTCTGGGAAGAATAAACCTGGTTAAGCTTTCATAGTGTCCGTTGTGTTTTTACTCTGAAAATTAGAACCTAACAGTGGCTAAAAGAAAAGGAATATAACATATACTGTTTACAGGAAACTCAATCTACATCCTTAGATGAAGCTGTGTGGGAAAAGGAATGGGGTGGTGAAATAATTTTCTGTCATGGACAAAGGAACTCAAAAAGGTGTGATGATATTAATTAATTAACAAAAAATATAGTCAAGAATGATTCGCAAGGAAGGTGGATCTTTTTGAATGTGAAAGTGGACAAAAAAGAGATTTGGCTCATTAATCTATATGGTCCAAATCAGGATGATCCATACTCTTCGAAAATATCTATACCAATTTATTGAACTTACAGGCAACAAATTATCAAATCATTATGGTGGGAGATTACAACACAGTGGTAAGTACCTCAATGGACCGTAAAGGAAATCACTCTACAAACCATCATCACCGTGCCCTTAAGGAAATCACAAATATTATGGACATTAGAAATAGTGGATATTTGGAGACTAAAAAACCCCAACCTAGTGAGATATACATGGAGGAGACTTAATCAAGCTAGTCGTCTTGACTACTTTCTTGTCTCTTTCTCTCTTGCATCAAAGGTTAAAAAAGTTTTAATAGGAGACAGAATGCGATCGAATCATCATCTAATTGGCCTTCGCATAACTCTTATAGAATTTCCACGTGGACGGGGATATTGAAAATTTAATCAAAGGACAATTTACCGGAGGACAATTTATTTCGAACTATGACAAAAGAATGTATAACTGAATTTTTCCAGTATAATATAGGTTCAGCAAATCCCCTTATTGTTTGGGATACCTTTAAATGTACCTTCAGAGGTCTTTCAATTCAATATTCATCAATAATAAAAAAGCAGTTTCTGGCTAATGAGACAAGACTAACAAGGGAAATCCATGAACTAATAGTACAGATAGATATCAATAAAAATGATACTACAGAGATACAAAATAAGTTAGAGGAAAAACAAAAAGAACTGGAGGAACTTATTCAAGAACGATCTAATGTAATCTATTACAACAATAAAGCAAACTGAATGGAATATGGAGAAAAATGCACCAAATTCTTCCTGAATCTCCAACACAGGAACACTAACAAAAATAATTTGCAGAAACTCGTTACTGAAGACGGAGTCATCTATGATTCTCAGAATTATATTTTAAAAGAGGAAGCTAAATATCTTAAGCAGATGTTCTATTTTCCTTCTCATCCCCACCCACTGAATGACGATGATTGTAAGGAACTCTTTCCAAATAATAAAAATAACAAATACATTTTTAAAATGTACAGAAAGATCAGTACGAAGGCCAAATTACAGAGGAAGAACTTTGAGGCTATTAAATACTTTCAGTCTGGAAAAATCTCATGGCTTGATGGCATACCGGCAGCGTTTTGAATTGTCAAGAGGAGTTAAACAAGGGTGTCCCCTGTCACCATATATATTCGTTATGACCATCAAAATGCTAGTTATTAAAATCAGATCAAATAACAACATTAGAGGATTAGAAATCCAAGGCTTAAAAACAAAGGTGTCCATGTATGCTGATGACTCAAGTTTTATATTAAGTCCGCAAGCTAGATCCATGTAATGTCTCATTGAAGACCTAGATAACTTTTCTGGACTCCCTGGACTAAAACCTAATTATGAGTGTACAATATGACGTATTGGATCTTTTTTTAAATATATTGACATTTTACATTACCCTGCAGTTTACCTATAAAGTGGGCTGATGGTGAAGTAGACATACTTGGTACTCATATCACAAAATATATAAATGAGCATTTCACAATGAATTTCAATAGAAAACTTTTAAAAATTGACAAGATTCTGCAACCAGTGCTACAAATACCCCTTATTAACATATATAGCCTAAGAAACAAGGCCCATGAATAACTTACTTTTAACAGATAACATTCATATTCTGACTATCTCTGAAACTCACTTAGATAATACCTTTGATGATACAGTGGTAGCAATACATGGTTATAACATCTACCGAAAATACAGAAATGCCAACGGAGGCGGTGTTGCTGTCTATATTCAGAACCACATTCCTGTAAAGCTTAGAGACGATCTAATGTTAAATACTGTTGAAGTAATACGGCTACAGGTTCATCTGCCTCACCTAAAGCCCATTCTTGTGGGAAGCTGCTATAGACCACCAAGTGCTAACAATCAGTATCTGGATAATATGTGTGAAATGCTTGATAATGTATGTGATATCAACAGAAAAGTATATTTTATGGGTGATTTAAATACTGACTGGCTATCATCAAGCTGCCCACTCAGGGAAAAAATTCAAACTGTAACCAGTGCCTGCAACCTGGATCAGGTTGTCCAGTCAACCTACCAGATTAGTTACAAACAGCACAGGAATGAAATCATAATGTGGGCAGCTTGATGTGGATAAAGAGTTACTTGTCTAACAGAACACAGAGGGTGTTCTTTAATTGAAGCCTATCAAATGTAATCAAATATAAAATCAGGAATTCCCCAGGGTAGCTGTTTAGGCCCCTTGCTTTTACTTTTTTTTTTTTTGACTAACGACATGCCACTGACTGAGTAAAGCCAGAGTTTCTATATATGCGGATGACTCAACACTATACACGTCAGCTACTACAGCGACTGAAATGAATGCAACACTCAACAAAGAGCTGCAGGTAGTTTCAGAGTGGGTGGCAAGGAATAAGTTAGCCCTAAATATTTCTAAAACTAAAAGCATTGTATTTGGAACAAAACACTCACTAAACCCTAAACCTCAACTAAATCTTGTAATAAATAATGTGGAAATTGAGCAAGTTGAGATGACTAAACTGCTTGGAGTAACACTGGATTGTAAACTGTCATGGTCAAAACATATTGACACAGTAGTAGCTAAGATGGGGAGAAGTCTGTTTATAATAAAGCATTGCTCTGCCTTCTTAACAACACTTTCAGCAAGGCAGGTCCTACAGGCCCTAGTTTTTTCGCACCTTGACTACTGTTCAGTCGTGTGGTCAGGTGCCACAAAAAAGGACTTAGGAAAATTGCAATTGGCTCAGAACAGGGCAGCACGGCTGGCCCTTGGATGTACACAGAGAGCTAATATTAATAATATGCATGTCAATCTCTCCTGGCTGAAAGTGAAGCTGTAGACAGACAGCACGAGCTGTCTGTCTAAACTATTGGCACACAGCTCGGACACCCATGCATACCCCACAAGACATGCCACAAGGGGTCTCTTCACAGTCCCCAAGTCCAGAACAGACTATGGGAGGCACACAGTACTACATAGAGTCATGACTAGAGGTCGACCGATTAATCGGAATGGGCGATTAATTAGGGTATTTTTGGACACCGATTTGGCCAAATTTTTTTATATATTTTTTTAAACCTTTATTTAACTAGGCAAGTCAGTTAACCTCTTTGGGCTGCAGGGGCAGTATTGAGTAGCCTGGATAAAAGGTGCCCATTTCAAACGGCCTCGTACTCAATTCTTGCTCGTACAATATGCATATTATTATTACTATTGGATAGAAAACACTCTCTAGTTTCTAAAACCGTTTGAATTATATCTGTGAGTAAAACAGAACTCATTTTGCAGCAAACTTCCTGACAGGAAGTGGAAAATCTGAAATCGATGCTCTGTTCTAGGGCCTGCCTATAAATGTCCTTGATATTTATTAGAATACATGCACTTCATACGTCTTCCACTAGATGTCGACAGGCAGTGAGAGAAGAAATTGAGTGTATAACTTGATCTGGGGTCGAATAAAAGCTCTTTGTATGACGTGTCACCAGTTTCCTGTTTTCTGGAGAGCGCGTGAAGGGACCTGGTTTTGCCTTCTGATAAGCTGTCGTTATAGACGACTAATATCTCCGGCTTTGATTTTATTTGATACATGTGACAATATCATCGTAAAGTATGTTTTTTCAATATAGTTTTATTAGATTATTGAAATTTTTTCGGGACGTTAGGCGTGTTGTTTTGTCTGCGTATGTTCAGGAAGGAGAGCTTCGCGCCACTTTGCTAGCTTTCCGTGCTAATTGACTGGAGAAGAGGACATTCTAAATCCAAACAACGATTGTTCTGGACAAAGGACCCCTTGTACAACATTCTGATGGAAGATCAGCAAAAGTAGGACCCATTTTATGATGCTATTTCATATATCTGTCGAACATGTTGTACTAGTAGTTTGCGCCCAGATTCTGGGCACCTTCTCGCTATAACTAAGCTGGATGTCGTAATGAAGTTATTTTTAGAATTCTAACACGGCGATTGCATTAAGAACTAGTGTATCTATCATTTCCTATACAACATGTATTTTTTAGTAATGTTTATGAATAGTTATTTGGTCAGAATATGTGAGTGTCTGAAAAATATCCGGACGTTGTGGGAAAAAGATGCTACGTTAGCACAATGTATAACCACTGATTTCAGCTCTAAATATGCACATTTTCGAACAAAACATAAGTGTATGTATAACCTGATGTTATAGGACTGTCATCTGATGAAGCTTATCAAGGTTAGTCAAAAATTATATATATTTTGCTGGTTTGTTACGATCGCTAACTTTTGCTGCTTGTAAATGGCTTGTGTTTCTGGCTATTGTGGTAAGCTAATATAATGCTATATTGTGTTTTCGCTGTAAAACACTTAAGAAATCGGAAATATTGGCTGGAATCACAAGATGCCTGTCTTTCATTTGCTATACACCATGTATTTTTCAGAAATGTTTTATGATGAGTATTTAGGTATTTGACGTTGGTGTCTGTAATTACTCTGGCTGCTTCGGTCCTATTTGTGACGGTAGCTGTGATGGTAGCTGCAATGTAAAACTGATTTATACCTCAAATATGCACATTTTTCGAACAAAACATAGATTTATTGTATAACATGTTATAAGACTGTCATCTGATGAAGTTGTTTCTTGGTTAGTTAGGTTGGCTTTGTGCATGCTACCTGTGCTGTGAAAAATGTCTGTCCTTTTTTGTATTTGGTGGTGAGCTAACATAAATATATGTGGTGTTTTCGCTGTAAAAAAAATTAAAAATCGGACATGTTGGCTGGATTCACAAGATGTTTATCTTTCATATGCTGTATTGGACTTGTTAATGTGTGAAAGTTAAATATTTCTAAAAAATATATTTTGAATTTCGCGCCCTGCACTTGAAGTGGCTGTTGTCATATTGTGCCCGGCTTCGGGCTTGCAGCCCAAAGAAGTTAAGAACACATTCTTATTTTCAATGACGGCCTAGGAACGGTGGGTTTACTGCCTTGTTCAGGGGCAGAACGACAGATTTTTACCTTGTCAGCTCGGGGATTCAATCTTGCAACCTTACGGTTAACAAGTCCAACGCTCTAACCACCTGCCTTACATTGCAGTCCACGAGGAGCCTGCCTGTTACGCGAATGCAGTAAGAAGCCACGGTAAGTTGCTAGCTAGCATTAAACTTATCTTATAAAAAACAATCAATCAATCAATCATAATCACTAGTTATAACTACACATGGTTGATGATATTACTAGTTTATCTAGCGTGTCCTGCGTTGCATATAATCGATGCGGTGCACATTCGCGAAAAAGGACTGTCGTTGCTCCAACGTGTACCTAACCATAAACATCAATGCCTTTCTTAAAATCAATACACAAGTATATATTTTTAAACCTGCATATTTAGTTAATATTGCCTGCTAACAAGAATTTATTTTAACTAGGGAAATTGTGTCACTTCTCTTGCAACAGAGTCAGGGTATATGCAGCAGTTTGGGCCACCTGACTCATTGCGAACTGTGTGAATACTATTTCTTCCTAACAAAGACAGCCAACTTCGCCAAACGGGGGATTTAACAAAAGCGCATTTGCGAAAAAAGCACAATCGTTGCATGACTGTAATCTTGCAACCTACGGTTAACTAGTCCAACGCTCTAACCACCTACCTCATGAGGAGCCCGCCTGTTACGCGAATGCAGTAAGAAGCCAAGGTAAGTTTCTAGCTAACATTAAACTTATCTTATAAAAAACAATCATAATCACTAGTTATAACTACACATGGTTGATGATATTACTAGTTTATCTAGCGTGTCCTGCGTTGCATATAATCGATGCAGTGCGCATTCGCGAAAAAGGACTGTCGTTGCTCCAACAGGTACCTAACCATAAACATCAATGCCTTTCTTAAAATCAATACACAGAAGTATATATTTTTAAACCTGCATATTTAGCTAAAAGAAATCCAGGTTAGCAGGCAATATTAACCAGGTGAAATTGTGTCACTTCTCTTGCGTTCATTGCACGCAGAGTCAGGGTATATGCAACAGTTTGGGCCGCCTGGCTCGTTGCGAACTAATTTGCCAGAATTTTACGTAATTATGACATAACATTGAAGGTTGTGCAATGTAACAGGAATATTTAGACTTATGGAAGCCACCCGTTAGATAAAATACGGAACGGTTCCGTATTTCACTGAAAGAATAAACGTTTTGTTTTCGAAATGATAGTTTCCGGATTCGACCATATTAATGACCAAAGGCTCGTATTTCTGTGTGTTATTATGTTATAATTAAGTCTATGATTTGATAGAGCAGTCTGACTGAGCGATGGTAGGCAGCAGCAGGCTCGTTCGTACACATTCATTCAAACAGCACTTTCGTGCGTTTTGCCAGCAGCTCTTCGCAAAGCTTCAAGCATTGAGCTGTTTATGACTTCAAGCCTATCAACTCCCGAGATTAGGCTGGTGTAACCGATGTGAAATGGCTAGCTAGTTAGCGGGGTGCGCGCTAATAGCATTTCAATCGGTGACGTCACTCGCTCTGAGACTTTGAGTAGTTGTTCCCCTTGCTCTGCATGGGTAACAATACATCGAGGGTGGCTGTTGTCGATGTGTTCCTGGTTCGAGCCCAGGTAGGGGCGAGGAGAGGGACGGAAGCTATACTGTTACACTGGCAATACTAAAGTGCCTATAAGAACATACAATAGTCAAAGGTATATGAAATACAAATCGTATAGAGAAATAGTCCTATAATAACTACAACCTAAAACTTCTTACCTGGGAATATTGAAGACTCATGTTTAAAGGAACCACCAGCTTTCATATATTCTCATGTTCTGAGCAAGGAACTTAAACATTAGCTTTTTTACATGGCACATATTGCACTTTTACTTTCTTCTCCAACACTTTGTTTTTGCATTATTTAAACCAAATTGAACTTGTTTCATTATTTATTTGAGGCTAAATTGATTTTATTGATGTATTATATTAAGTTAAAATAAGTGTTCATTCAGATTGTTGTAATTGCCATTATTACAAATAAAACTTTTTTATACATTTTTTTAAATTTATTTTAATTTTAAATCGGCCGAATAATCGGTATCGGCTTTTTTTGGTCCTCCAATAATCGGTATCGGCGTTGAAAAATCATAATCGGTCGACCTCTAGTCATGACTACATGGAACTCTATTCCACATCAAGTAACTGACGCAAGCAGTAAAATTTGATTTAAAAAAACAGATTAAAAAACACCTTATAAGACTGTGAAGCAACACACACATTGGCACAGACACATGCATAAACACACACGCACACATATATACGATAACATACACACTATACATACACATGGATTTAGTCATGTAGATACAGTGGGCTCCAAAATTACTGGCACCCCTGACTGGAAATGCACAAAAAATAATTTTAAAAATATAAACAATACAATTATAGAGATAAACTAAAAAAAACAACGTGAAAAATACTGTACTTTGTAATGTTTCAATGGAACCCACCAAAATCATGTATTGATTTAATTAAAAATCATTGTCCTCCAAATCAAAGTTTCACAATTAATGGCACCCTTAAATATTATTGCAAATAACATCTACCAAAATTAAACCAGGAATTAAATTCCAATTATTTAAGTTTATCTAAGTGTTAAGGAACTATATAGAGCCATTACATCACTTTTTCACTGGAGTATAAAAATGAGGTAACACACATGCAATATCCCTTTGTCATCCAACACCATGAAGAAAAGAAAAGAACTGGCAGTTCAAAAGGGACAGATGGTTCCAAAGAGTCCGCAGAATTTGCGATCAGGAAACAGACTAGTGTCAAATCTGCTGAATTGGAGAATCGCTTTTTGAATCGGGGCTACAGCGTTCAGGTCCTGAAAGATGCAGGTATAAGGGCTGGATTACTTGACAGAGAGAACTTGTTACGAAGAGGAGTGCCTCGTGATACATCAGAGAGAGTGTATTTTGTTACAAAATACAGCACTGAAGCAGAGAACATTAAAAGAATAATTAAAAATAATTGGGGAATCATCCAAAGTGATACGCTACTACGCCAAGTCTTTCCTGAACCACCAGTCATAAGCTTTAAGAGATGTCCTACCCTAAATGACAAATTACTCCACAGTTATCTTCCGGGTGACTCTCAAAAAACTTGGCTTGACCACAAACCCAAGGGCTCTTTTAAATGTAACCAGTGCAACCATTGCAGAAATATTGCACAAAAAAAGTATTTTGTTGACACAGCTTCCAAAATAGTATTACGTCAAGCATTTCATTAACTGCAAAACCACTCATGTCATCTATAGATTGGAATGTCCACAGTGCAAGGTGTTCTACATTGGACGGACAAAGAGACGCCTTCAAGATCGCTTGGCGGAACACAAGTACGCCATACGGGTAGGCAATGAAGACTACCCCATGACAAGTCCTTACACCATGGCAACCCTGCCTCCCTACAAGCTATGGGTATTGATCATATTCCGGCCTCTATTAGAAAAGGGGACCGTCTTAAACAGTTAAACCAAAGGGAAAGTTTTTGGATTTACAAACTACAGGCCACTAAATACCCTGGTTTAAATGAAGATATGGATTTCTCACCCTTCCTGTAGGGTCGTGATCGGTCCATTTGCTGTCATCTCGTGGACATTTTGCTCAATTGCCCTCAGCTATGTTTAGACTGTTGTTCATGTTTTGCTGTGTTCTAGTGTACTATGGAATATATTGCTTTCTTATTCTAGACACTTCTCCCAGTCATATTTAAGGTTAGAACTACCTTTTAGTGTTCTGATACTTCTAGCTTGGAGTTGTATGCTTATGATAACATAGCTATAGTATTTCACCTTTTAATGTGTATATTATTGCTTACTAGGTGTGTCCAATTTGGTAACCACTCCCTCTTCTAATTAGGGCTAATTGGAAAAGCCTTTCAAAAGAGGACATTGTATTCTCCTTTTTTTGTACTCCCTGACGAAGGCCATGCAGCCGAAACGCGTCGGTTTTTAAACAACTTTGTTTCTATTGAACATGCTATACTAATAAAGGCATTTTAATTAATTATATGAAGAGTGCCTTGGTCCTCCTTTCTTTTTGAAGGGACAGATGGTCGTAGACCTTCATAAATCTGGTAATGGCTACAAGAAGATCCACAAACGATTGAATGAGCACTGTCAGGGCAATTATTAAAACATTCTAAAGATATGGAACAGTTGAAAACCTCACGGGTAGAGGACGTAAATGCATTTTGCCCCCCAGGATAGGGAGGAGGATTGTGAGAAAAGCAACAAAACCCCCAATAATCACTGTGAAAGAATTGCAGTCCTTGGTGGCGTCTTGGGGTCGCCAGGTTTAAAAAAGCACCATCAGACGCCACCTCCACAACCACAGGCTCTTTGGAAGGGTTGCCAGAAGAAAGCCCTTAATGACCTCAAGACACCGACGCAAGCGCTTGGAGTTTGCTAAACGTCATTTAAATTATGATTGGAAAAAGGTACTCTGGTCAGATGAGACCAAAATTGAACGTTTTGGTCAGATACAGAATCGGCATGTTTGGTGTCGAAACAGCGATGCATACAAGGAGAGGCACCTCATACCCACGGTGAAATATGGTGGTGGGTCAGTGATGTTTTGGGGCTGTTTTAATTCCAGAGGTCCAGAGGCACTGGTTAAGATTGATGGCATAATGAATTCCACCAAGTATCAGGCAATTTTGGCTAACAATCTGGTTGCCTCTGCCAGAAGGCTGGGACTTGGCCGTATGTGGACAATCCAACAAGACAATTACCCAAAACATACCTCAAGATCCACACAGAAATGGTTCTGTGACAACAAAATCAATGTTCTGCCATGGCCATCTCAGTCACCGGACCTCAATCCAATCGAAAACCTGTGGGCTGAGTTGAAGAGGGCAGTTGATAAGCGCAAACCCAAGAATGTGAAGGATCTTGAAAGTATCTGCATAGAGGAATGGTTCAAAATCCCTACAAACGTGTTCCTTAACCTTGTCAAACATTACAGGAAAATACCATGCAGTTATCCTTGCCAGAGATGGTTGCACTAAGTACTAAATGAGGAGTGCCAATAATTATGAAACCTTGATTTTGGTGAAATGTATTTTGTATTAAATAATTGTATGTTTTTGGTGGGTTCCATTGAAACATTAATAAAGTACAGTATTTCTCACATGTTGGTATTTTGAGTTTCTCTATAATTATATTGTTTGAATGGGGATCCATAATAAATACAATTACAAACCATCGAGAGGTAAATACCTGTCTATTTATGAAAAAATTGCCCTGATTAACTCCTTAGTCATATCTCAGTTTACTCACTTACTTATGGAGCTGCCTACTCCTGATGATTCGTTTTTATAATCATATGAGCAAAAAATATTTCACTTTATCTGGGACGCTAAACCAGACAAAATAAAGCGTGCCTATCTATATAATGAATATGAATTGGGTGAGTTGAGATTATTAAATATAAAAGCACTAAACCTCTCTCTAAAAGCTTCACTTATTCAAAAGTTTTACTTGAACCCTAAATGGTTCTCAAGTAGATTAATAAGAAAAAAATGGCCTTTGTGCAGATTGCCATGTCTCATTTTCGATGAATTGAAAATGATACTTTTTTCAAAGTATCTCTCTTTTCAAACAAGCATTGCGGAGCTGCCTACAACTTCAATTTCATCCCACTGAAAAGAGAACAAATATTACAACAAATATTATGGCTGAAGTCAAATGTGCTGGTTGATAAAATACTTGTATTTATGGGAAGGGTATTTTGTTTTTAAATGATATTGTAAATTGGAATGGTAGAGTTATGTCTTTCATGGAGTTATCAGAATTGTATGGGAAGGTCTGCTCAATCCAAGAGTACAACCAATTGATTACAGCATTATCCCAAAAATAGAGGAGGCAGGTGGCAGCGGGAGGAGGTAGGGAACTGGTCTGTCTGCCCAATTTAAAGGATCAAAACTGTCAGAGGAATAAAAATAGCATAAACAGGAAAGTATACCCGTTTCATTTGAGGACCAGGATGTTGACAGCTGTGCCATACAGATTGCAAAATAGTTGGGAAGAGATTTTTGATGTACCAATTCCATGGTACATGGTGTATGAGTTGATATATAAAACAACGCAAGATTCAAGACTTTGTGCTTTTCAGCTAAAATTATTATATAGACTTCTTGCCACCAACAAAATGTTGAATATTTGGTGCATTCAATCATTGAAGCTGTGCAGATTTTGTTGTGAGGATTCAGAATCAATAGACCATTTATTTTGGTATTGCCCTCAGGTAGCCTGTTTCTGGTCTCAGGTTCAGGAATGACTGAAAATACAGAACATTGATCTAAAATTGACCCTAGAAATAGAACTGTTGGGAGATCTGGAGAGACCGGTTCAGTCAATTAATAATATACTAATACTCTGAGTAAAAGTATTTATCTTCAACTCACAATCTGTGGATTCTATTCGATTAGATAGATTGAAATTGTATGTTAAACATCACAGCATAGATATATGGTGTGTAGAAATCTGAAGAGGGTGGCCGGCAGAGAAAGGTGGGAGGGGCTGAGGGAAGCTGAGGGTTGGGATGTGGAATTGGAGACAAGTGGGAGTGGAGTTGCTGGGCGGGGGATAGAATTATGGTCAAAGATAAAAGTATTAAAAAATAAAGTCAAAAATAAAACAAACAAAAAGTAAGTTTGAATGACACTGAGGGGTAGTGTTTTTACAGCTAATGCCGGTTTGCCTGAGGCTGATGCCATACAGGAGTTTGTACACATGCATATGCAAACACTCTCATTCACATGGACATGTGCACATACACGGACACAGGTAAATAGTGCTATACATGCACTCAAACATATTCATTTGGCCTTGTTGTTATGATTTTTGTTGTCCTTGATGTCTTTGTTGTTTTTTTGCATTGTTGTTTTCTGTTTTCATTTGTCTTTCTCTTTTTTTCTCTCTTTGTGTTCATTTTGTTGGTGCATGGGGGGGCTCTTGGTGGTGGGGAATGGAATATATATATATTTTTTTATTACTATTATTATTTTTTTTAATCTGGGGGGGGGGGGGGCGGATGTTTGAGGGTCAGCTCATGAGGAACTGTGGGGGGGGGGGGATCTTAGAGGGCTGGCGGTTGGGAGCTTGGGCCGGTGGCTGATGGATCCCTGGTTTCAGGTCCCCGTTTTTTTGCCTTTGTAGGGGGATCTGTCGACGTGCCCTTGAGCGGGGCGTTGATCCTGGTTGCTTCTGTGTCGCTCTGGATGGGAGTCCGTTAGATGACTAACGTGATGTGGTTGTTGAGCGGCTTCACTGCAAGTATATTGTATGATTTAAACATTCAATAAAAACATTTAATAAAAAACATATATAAAAAGGAAGAGAAGCTTAAGGCCGAGCCCTAGAGAGACCAAGGGAAACAGAGATATGCCGGCACCATGTTCCCATTTCTTTATCAAAGAGGCTACTACTGCTGTACAGATATGGGCATACAGAAGGAGACTAATTCAAACATTTTCGATACGAATATATTTTTATAAAGATAAGCATTATATTGTTAGATTAAAGGAGTAACTCCGGTAGTCCTAAACCAGGGCTATTCAACTGCCGGCATGCGAGCCAGATCCGGCCCGTTTATTAAGGTAGACTGGTCATTCGATCAATTCTGAACATTAACAAAAGATCTGTAAACAAATCCCGGCCAAAATCCACTATTGTGGTTGTCTTTAGTGTGGTTTCTGACGCTTTTTAGCGCCTATGTTGATTATTTTTTCTTCATACGAATTTAGCTCGTGTTTGAACGGTTTAAGCTACAAAATATTATGACCCCATTCCTGAAAGCTACGACTCTCTCCATTTTCCTGTCTGATGCTCACAAGGACTTTTTAGAAAGGATTGTGACAAAATAAATGCACCTAATGACTGAGGGAAATGAAATGCATACTTCCTTCAGACTGGAATTTGGCATTGCCTGATTTGACATAACTTTTAATTATTTATTGAGATGCTCAGATTTCAGATGATTATACAATTACCTAATTACTTTTAAGAAGCTTTTAATATTTGTTTAAATAAAAAGTGAGCGTTGAGGTTTTTACTTTTCAATGATCATCACATTTTTGGGGTTGCACCTCAACTCACATTGGTTGAGTGCCCTCCACTTCTTTCCTAATTACTTTTAGCAACATTTACATTTTAAGAAAAGTGGTATATTGGTGTGTGTGCATTTCTTTTTTATTTATACAGTTCTTCCGAAGAATAATCGCATGTGGAAAATGTCCTGCCCCCTTGTATTTAACCTTTTTTTACATCTGTCCCTCAGTAAGAATATTTGTATGTACTATATATACCATTAGCTGCTGCCAAGGCACACACACACATAAGCATGCATAGACAAACAGGCTTTACTCAGAGCCAGTGGCAGGTCATTGATAAAGATTGAAAAAAGTAAGGGGCCTCGACTGTTGTCCTGGGAAATGCCTGACTACCTGGATTATGTTGGAGAGGCTTTCATTAAAGAACACTCTCTGTGTTCTGTTATACAGGTAACTCTCGATTCACAATATAGCAGGGGCTATAGTTGAATAACCCAGGACTACAGTTGAATAGCCCTGGCCTAAACCATTCTTTCACACCTGTTGAAGTCAGTTGGCGCACCATTGCACAATGCCTTCATAGAGCTGCAGTAGCTACTTGTAAGCCTAATAATAGCCATACAATATCAAACATTCACAAAATTGTAACTTTATTAGGGGAATATCAAAAAGTAAGTCAAGTCAGTGTTTATAGGGAAATGTGAATAGGTTATTATAATGCAGCATTAAATTAAGTTTGGCATCTTTGGTTTTTCCTTTTCATGGTTTGAGTGCGATTAGCCCTATAGTAGCCAGATAGACCTAGCGGTCATTATATTATATTGCGGCAAACATTACAGTTGGAACTTAATTTGGCCAAAGAAAATGGCTCAAAATAATGAAGCAAAACAATTGTTGCATATTTACAGAAGTGGTTTAAAAAGTTAAAAAACAGACTTATATTGCAGCAATTACCAAAAAAGTGAGTGCCTACCGTAGGCCTAACCAACAAATGGCAACAATAAACTAATGATAAATACGAAGCAATTTTTTTTTTTAAGAGTTCTAACTTAATTTAGCCAATGAAATTGGCTCAACAAAATTAAACAAAACACAGTTTACGCTGTGTCGGCAGGATAGAACAGCGGTGTCTGATAAGACAGGGGGCGGCGGACTATGTATTTTTGAAAATAACAGCAGGTGCACGATATCTAAGGAAGTCTCGAAGTTATGCTCGCCTGAGGTAGAGTATCTCATGATAAGTTGTAGACCACACTATCTACCTAGAGAGTTTATCTGTATATTTTGTAGCTGTCTACATACCACTACAGACTTAGGCTGGCACTAAGACAGCACTCAATGAGCTGTATTCCACCATAAGCAAACAGGAAAACGCTCACCCAGAGGAGGAGCTCCTAGTGGCCGGGGACTTTTAATGCAGGGAAACTTAAATCCATTTTACCAAATTTCTATCAGCATGTTAAATGTGCAACCAGAGGGGGGAAAAAACTCTGGACCACCTTTACCCCACACACAGAGACGCATGCAAAGCTCTCCCTCGCCTTCCATTTGGCAAATCTGACCATAATTCTATCCTCCTGATTCCTGCTTACAAGCAAAAATTTAAGCAGGAAGCACCAGTGACTCGATCAATAAAAAGTGGTCAGATGAAGCAGATGCTAAGCTAGAGGAATGTTTTGTTAGCACAGACTGGAATATGTTCTGAGATTCCTCCGATGTCTTTGAGGAGTACACCACAGTCATTGGCTTCATCAATAAGTGCATCGATGACATCATCCCCACAGTGACCGTACGTATATACCCCAACCAGAAACCATGGATTACAGGCAACATCAGCACTGAGCTAAAAGCTAGAGCTGCCACTTTCAAGGAGCAGGACTCTAACCCGGAAGCTTATAAGAAATCCCGCTATGCCCTCCGACGAACCATCAAACAGGCAAAGCGTCATTACAGGACAAAGATCGAACTACACCTGCTCTGATGCTCATCTGATGTGGCAGTGCTTGCAAACCATTACAGACTACAAAGGGAAGCACAGCAGAGAGCTGCCCAGTGACACGAGCCTACCAGACGAGCTAAACTACTTCTATGCTCGCTTCGAGGAAAATAACACTGAAAAATGCATGAGAGCACCAGCTGTTCCGGAAGACTGTGTGATCACGCTCTCCGCAGCCGATGTGAATAAGACCTTTAAACAGGTCAACATTCACAAGGCCGGAGGGCCAGATGGATTACTAGGACGTGTACTGCGAGCATGCGCTGACTAACTGGCAAGTGTCTTCACTGACATTTTCAACCTCTCCCTGTCCGAGTATGTAACACCAACATGTTTTAAGCAGACCACCATAGTCCCAGTGCCCAAGAACACTAAGGTAACCTGCCAAAATGACTACTGACCCATAGCACTCACATCTGTAGCCATGAAGTGCTTTGAAAGGCTGGTCATGGCTCACATCAACACCATTATCCCAGAAACCCTAGACCCACTTCAATTTGCATACCGCCCTAACAGATCCACAGATGATGCAATCTCTATTGCACTCCACACTTCCCTTACCCACCTGGACAAAAGGAACACCTATGTGAGAATGCTATTCATTGACTACAGCTCAGCATTCAACACCATAGTGCCCTCAAAGCTCATCAATAAGCTAAGGACCCTGGGACTAAACACCTCCCTCTGCAACTGGATCGTGGGCTTCCTGACAGGACGCCCCCAGGTGGTAAGGGTAGGTAACAACACATCCGCCACACTGATCCTCAACACAGGGGCCCCTCAGGGGTGATTGCTCAGTCCCCTCCTGTAGTCCCTGTTCACTCATGACTGCACGACCAAGCACAACTCCAACACCATCATTAAGTTTGCCGATGACACAACAGTGGTAGGTCTGATCATCGACAACGACGAGACAGCCTATAGGGAGGAGGTCAGAGACCTGGCCGTGTGGTGCCAGGACAACAACCTCTCCCTCAACGTGATCAAGACAAAGGAGATGATTGTGGACTACAGGAAAAAGAGGACCGAGCACGCCCCCATTCTCATCAACGGGGCTGTAGTGGAGCAGGTTGTGAGCTTCAAGTTCCTTGGTGTCCACATTACCAACAAACTAACATGGTCCAAGCACACCAAGACAGTCATGAAGAGGGCACGACAAAACCTATTCCCCCTCAGGAGACTGAAAAGATTTGGCATGGGTCCTCAGATCCTCAAAAGGTTCTACAGCTGCACCATCGAGAGCATCCTGACTGGTTGCATCACTGCCTGGTATGGCAACTGCTAGGCCTCTGACCGCAAGGCACTACAGAGGGTAGTGCGTACGTCCCAGTACATCACTGTGGCAAAGCTTCCAGCCATCCAGGACCTCTATTCCAGGCGGTGTCATAGGAAGGCCCGTAAAAATTGTCAAAGCCTCCAGCCACCCAAGTCATAGACTGTTTTTTCTGCTACCGCACGGCAAGCAGTATCGGAGCTCCAAGTCTAGGTCCAAGAGGCTTCTAAACAGCTTCTACCCCGACGCCATAAGACTCCTGAACATCTAATTAAATGGCTACCCAGACTATTTACATTGCCCCCCAACCCCATCTTTTACACCGCTGCTACTCTGTTGTTGTTGTTGTTGTTATCTATGCATAGTCAATTTAATAACTCTACCTACATGTACATATTACCTCAATTACCTTGACTAACCGGTGCATTGACTCTGTACCGGTACACCCCTGTATATAGTCTTGCTATTGTTATTTTACAGCTGCTCTGTAAGCAGTTTTTGGACAAGGTATGACAGAAATCCATGCTTTGCTTTTGTTGTCCAATGTTTCAAATGCTATCTTTTTAGCACAAATCCAATGCAAGTAAATTGTACCTATATTCGCATTTTCACACTTCATGTCCAAATCATCAAAAATGTATATTCAAATCTCAATGATGTTACTTATAGATGATTTGGATATAAAGCATGAAAATGCTAATACACAGTACTAGTCAAAAGTCTGGACACACCAACTCATTCAAGTTTTTTTTTTTTCTTTACTATCTTCTACATTGTAGAATAATAGTGAAGACATCAAAACTATGAAATAACACATATGGAATCATGTAGTAACCAAAAAAAATGTTAAACAAATCAAAGTATATTTTAGATTCTTCAAAGTAGCCACCCTTTGCCTTGATGACAGCTTTGTACTCTTAGCATTCTCTCAACCAGCTTCATGAGGAAGTCACCTGGAATGCATTTCAAATAACAGGTGTGCCTTGTTAAAAGTTAATTTGTGGAATTTCTTTCCTTCTTAATGTGTTTGAGCCAATCAGTTGTGTTGTGACAAGGTAGGGGTGGTATACAGAAGATAGCCCTATTTGGTAAAAGACCAAGTCCATATTATGGCAAGAACAGCTCAAATAAGCAAAGAGAAACGACAGTCCATCATTACTTTAAAACATGAAGGTCAGTCAATACGGAACATTTCAAGAACTTTGAAAGTTTCTTCAAGTGCTGTCGCAAAAACCATAAAGCGCTATGATGAAACTAGCTCTCATGAGGAACGCCACAGGAATGGAAGACCCAGAGTTACCTCTAATGAACTTATCCTCTGCAGCAGAGTTACCAGCCTCAGAAATTGCAAAGTTCAAGTAACAGACACATCTCAACATTAACTGTAGAAAATAGTAAAAATAAAAAATAAACCTTGAATGAGTAGGTGTATATTTTTTATTTTTTGTGTAGATTGTTGACAATTTTTTTTTTACAATTAAATCAATTTTAATCCCACTTTCTAACACAATAATCTGTGAAGAAATCCAAGGGGTCTCAATACTTTTGCAAGGCACTGTATATTTTGTGGAGACTTGAGTCCTCGTCCATCCTTAAAATCAACACTCATGCACAAGACTCATACAAACACATGACCCACAGATTGATGATGATCATTAAAGGCAAGGTCAGAGGTCAGTGCTCAGTGAATTATAAACTGGGAAGCCAACTAGTGTATGAGAACAGAACATGTGTGATGCAACTTCACCTATTAAAACAACATTCAAGGACAGGGCACATTGTAACAAAACAGGCTAAATAGCCCGTGCTACAGCAGTCCTTCCTATCTAAAGCAGAAAACAGACACAGCTGTGAGTGAAAAAAATATATACTATTTTCAGCCAGCCAATTTATTTCTCTCTCTTCAACACCCCTGTTTTTGAAAACACGCTTTATTTATTTATTATTCCTCCTGGGTTCCTGCATGACAACTTCTTTCTGTGTTTTTACAGCTGGCTAAAGCATTGGTACCAATTAAACTGACCTCTAATCTAGAACAGGGGCATATTATATTCAGACACAGCCTGGAATAGATCACTACACTTTGCATGCAGATATCAACAATGATGGCTGATAATGCTTTGTGCACATACACATTAAGGGGAGGGGAGGGGGGGGGGCGAGAGAGAGAGATATCAACAATGTTGGCTACTAATGCTTTGTGCACAAACACATTAAGGGGAGGGGGAGGGGAGAGAGAGTGCGAGAGAGAGTGTGAGAGAGTGCGAGAGAGAGATCAACCATGATGGCTACTAATGCTTTGTGCACAAACACATTAAGGGCAGAGAGAGAGCAAGAGCAAGCGAGAGAGAGAGAGATAGAAAGACAGGAAAGATAAGAGAGAGAGGAGAGATAAGAGAGGAGAGATAAGAGATAGAGACAGGGAGAGGTGAGAGAGGGAAGCTTGTATGTAGCCTTAGCCTAGTAAGCCCATGCACATCACTCTCACACAGTGTGGACTGAGGCTGCATAGTGCTGAGATTGAGCTAGCATCGTAGATAGATATTTGACAGAAATGGGGCCACCTTCCTATCTAGAGGAAACAGAATGATGTGCCTCGAGAACCTCACAGGGACGCATCCTCTATTTATCTTGTTTAATTGGAGTGTATGTGCATGTGTGTTACTAGGATGGATGCATTGGTGGTGCGGTGCCCTTCACTAGACAGGCTTTCCTCAGAGGGCTGTTTTTTACTTTACAGTCGCTGCGATCTCAACGCTTAGTGAAGTGAGCTAGAGGCAAGCTTTGGAAAATGCTGTAATTAAGTATTCATATGTATGTTGGATCATGGATATGACTATCAATTAATAGTAATTACACTGTCAAGCATTGGTCGGCATATTCAGAGTAACATCACATGAAGCAAATAAAGATGACATTCTTAGTAGCAAAATAAACCATTTCAATTTTACTTGCAATAAATGATTACATTGTGACATCCTCCAAAATGCTTGATAGGGTGGGATAATGGAAACTTGAAAGACAGACAGGGCAGTGTATTCAACAACTGAAGATGCAACTCAGATGACAGGTCTCACTCAAGGTTCTCGCGCCTGACATCCATGGAATAATGACAGCCGAACAAAACAACCACCATGGCGGAACACAAGACGCGAATAGGCATATTACCTACTACTGTTATGTAACTACCGCCACGAATGGTAAACAGGCTTACACATACAGCTAGCTAGCAAACATGAATTATTGGCCAACACTCCCCTGTCAAGCGCTCGTCGGTCTTCTACTTCTTACTAATATTTGATGTTTTGTATTTGTCATTTTGGACTGAATGATAACTAATGTCACAGTTTTAAAACATGAGCCTGCATGGCGACGGTCAAGTTAACTTAGTTTGCTTAGCAAATTGCATAGCTTGACACTTTACCTGCCTTTTTTGGATTTGACAGACAGCACTTGCAAATCCCAGCGGCAGAGTAACGTTAGCTACTGTAGCTAGCTAAGTTAGCTAACCGTTGCCATTTCATTAACTAGCTAACCGGTTATTTAGCTAGGTAACGTTAATCACCATCAGCACATTTAGTAGCTAGATAAATTCATCTCACATTATTATCTAACGTTAGCTAGTTAGAAATATAGCTAGCTGGACAACTTACCATTTTTCAGCTCATGTTTCACAGTAAACGGTTCACCTTCTCTAGAAGATCCTTCCATCGAAGATGGCATTGTATTCCAAATGTGCCCAACGATACACTTGCTGGCTAGCACATCAGCAACATTACTTAGATCGTTTGAAATTACAGAAACACATGTAGCTAGCTATATATGGTTTCAATGTGGTGTTGACCAGCTAGCTTTGATTGAAAAAAAATGGGTTAGCTTGTCAAGCAAAACAAAAATGTGTCAAAACAAGACAGTTTAGAGGGGGAGGGGTAACCACTACTACACCTTCACGACCAAGCCCCCCTTCAGCTGTGATTGGGGTTGCTATGTGGAGTATTAACATCTGATTGGGTCCATTTTGCTATCCATGGCCGATAGGCCCTACTTCCTGCCCCCTTATTGGTCAAATACTTGACAGCGAATATCAGTGTCCTCCTCCTCACGAGACGAGAGCAACGCCAGCTGGAAATACAGACGAACAGAGAACAGCATCTCAAACATCTCTCGTAGTTGTCTTTTGCCACCACCTTGTGGTGGTGAAATGAAAATAAATGTTGATAATCAACATATAGCCCAACTAAACCCATATGATAGATTGTGTAATTTGTGATTTATACGAACTAACAAATTGAAACTTCATCAAATACTGCAAAAAAAAAAGTGTAATAAATGGATGATTATTTTGGTGCATCAGCTCTCAGCAAACAGCACTAATCCACTTCAGTTGTGTAACGTTTTGTATTTTATTTAACCTTTATTTTATCAGGGAGTCTGACACCAAGGTCTCTTTTACAGATAAGCCCTGAATTACATAAATTACAGAAAATACACACATCAAAATATAAATGCAAGTAAAAAGAAAAACATGGTCATAAAAAAAACACATTCATCAGTAATAAGGTCCTCAATCAGCTTTCTTAATTACCCTAGAGGCACCAAAACATCACATTTAAGAACATATAGTTACTAACATTGTTGCATGCCATTTTGTCAATGGAGCACGAGGGAAACAAGCCGTTGCTTCTGCAAGTTGCCCCTGGCGACCGTTTTGGTTGCTGTCCAAGGTGCTAGTTTGCCAATGGACAACGGGTTTGCCACTACAACTCGCAAGATAGTTTGAAGATACTCGACTAATTTTTGTTCGACTGTTGTATTGCTGCGGTGAAAATGGCTTGGGAACGAAATCGTCTCCGACTGCTCTGCATGCTGTCCATTACTTTTGCGTTTTTCATTGTTGAAGTTGTCGTCAGCCGTATGACTGCTTCCCTGTCAATGCTGTCATACTCTTTCCATATGCTGCCGGGTGTCATTGCCCTGGTTGTGGCCCTTATTGCTGTGCACTTCTCTGAGAAAACTCAAGCAACGAGTCAAAATACTTTCGGATGGATCAGAGCAGAAGTGATGGGTGCTCTGGTCAATGCCGTATTCCTAACTGCCATGTGCTTTACCATCAGTATTGAGGCAGTCGAGCGGTTCACAGTGCCTCACGAGATTGAAAGTCCCCGAGTGGTTATTGGAGTTGGAGCTGCGGGACTTCTTGTAAACATGCTCGGTCTTTTGTTGTTCCACGAACACGCAGGACACGGTCACTCGCATGGTGGCTCTCATGGAATTAACAAACTTCACAAATCCGAGAGAGTAGGGAGAGAATCCTTTGAAGATGAGACCAGTAGGCATATCATGTTTAATTGCAGTCTGAAGACAGGGGATCTCAGAGCAGGTCCAGGAGGAGATCACGGTATGTCTGTTCTATTTACCTTTTCTTCTGTAGTTGTTTGATAATTGTAGCTGTATGAGTAATGTTCTTTGTGATCATCAATTAACACAACGTTTAGTGAAGGGAAATGAACATACAACTGTTTAAGGTGATACTTCAGGATTTTGGCAGTGAAGCCCTTTATCTACTTGTCCAGAGTCAGATGAACTCGTGGATGGCATTTTTATGTCTCTGCGTGCAATTTGAAGGACGTTGCTAACTAGCGTTAGCGCAATGACTGGAAGTCTATGGTAACTGCTAGCATGTTAGTTAAAAATCCAACAGAGGTCACAATCCTGCAAATTAATTTGTATTAGATTTTTAGTAGACACTTATCCAGAGCAACTTACATGAGCAATTAGGGTTAAGCACCTTGCTCAAGGGCACATTGAAAGATTTTTCACCAGCTCAGGGATTCAAACCAGCAACCTTTTGGTTACTGGCCTATCGCTCTTAACTGCTAAGCTACCTGCTGGTCTAATATGTTGCCCTAATCTGTTTGTAGATGAACACAAGGTAGCCTAATAGTTAGAGTGAAAATGAGGGTAGGCATATATAAAGGCCTGTATTATTCATCATTCAGGATTCTTATGCTTAGCCTGGGTACCAGTGTATTTGTGTTAACATTCTACTCCTTGTACTCCATGTCATATGTTATCACAAATCAGGTCTTTTATGTTCAATACTCCACAGAAATCCCCGATAAGGACAACCTTGTGGTCCACATGAAGGACATCACCCTGGAGGATTGGAACGAGAGCCATCATGACTCTGCTTCACAGCTCAACATGCAGGGTGTCTTCCTTCACGTGCTGGGTGATGCCCTCGGCTCTGTCATCGCTGTGGTCAACGCTCTCACCTTCACCTACGTGTGGCAGCCTTGCCATGCTGGAGAGACCTGTGTCAACCCATGCTACAACAGCCACGACTACACTGACCACCAACAACAACATGTCAATGTTACACTGATCACCATGCTTGGTAGTAGTACCCAGACTACAGTGCACCTCGCTGGCCCTTGCTGGGTGCTCTACCTCGACTCCACACTCTGCATCATTATGGTGGGCTTCTTACTCTATACCACCTTCCCTCTCCTGAAGGAGTCAGTCCTCATCCTCCTGCAGAATGTTCCTAAACAGATAGACATGCCCCAGCTGCTGGGGAGGCTCAGGGGCCTGGATGGTGTGTTGGCTGTCCACGACCTACACATCTGGCAGCTGGCAGGGAGCAGGATCATTGCCACGGTACACATCAAATGTCTAGACCCAGCTTCCTACATGGATGTGGCCATGCGAATCAAAGGCCTTTTTCATGATGAGGGTAGCCATGCCACGACAGTTCAACCAGAGTTTATTACTGTTAACTTTGAATCTAATATTGACGTCTGTGAGCTGTCCTGTGGGACGCAGTGTGCCCCGAAGCTGCCCTGTGGGACGCAGTGTGCCCCGAAGCTGTGCTGTGGGACGCAGTGTGCCCCGAAGCTGCCCTGTGGGACGCAGTGTGCCCCGAAGCTGTGCTGTGGGACGCAGTGTGCCCCGAAGCTGTCCTGTGGGACGCAGTGTGCCCCGAAGCTGTCCTGTGGGACGCAGTGTGCCCCGAAGCTGTCCTGTGGGACGCAGTGTGCCCCGAAGCTGTCCTGTGGGACGCAGTGTGCCCCGAAGCTGTGGAAACTTTGACAGAACAAGACAAGGAGGACATGTTAGAGAAGAGGTTGTTTCTTATCAGTATCACTCAATACAACACGTCAACCTCAATACAACAGTCACCCTCTGTAGTGACCATCAAGCTACTGTAACTGCCACGCAGAGCCCCAAGGCTGCCATTTATACAGAGGCAAAATCCTCAGTGTCACAATGAATGTGATTATACATTGGGAACTTGAAACATGTTGAGAGGTTCAATTTAACTTTATATAGTATACTTTGTGCCACAGCATAAGGCATCGTAAGTGATACTCATCTAACTACATTCCTAGTGTCTGGATATTCTGCCTTCTGTGTCTAATGTGAAGCAGTTGGTGCAGACTGAGTGAACAAGTAGTATTACATTCTCTGTGTCGTGTCTGGACTATCATTAAAAGTGAAGACTGTTATTTTATCAAATCAATTCTCTATGTGTAATTTAATTACGCGATTAAACTAATCATGTAACTTTAATTAACTAGGAAGTTGGGGCACCACGGAAAAATTATGTTTACAAAGTGTCAATTTCCCAAATATAACTCTTCAGATATTTTCATATCTTATTGATTAGTCATTCTCATTAATGTATTATTATTACCTCATCAGTTCTCATTACTGCACGTCACACACCCTTGTATATCTGCACGAACCCTAGCCTAAATCATGAATCAGCGATATACAAATTGGCTTAATTATTTATTTACTATTTTATTTACTAAATAATCACACAGAATTACATAACAAACAAACAGTAGATATTTGGGTTACTACATGATACAAAGAAAAAGTCCCTAGCAGACAAAGCCGATATGACGGCTTGGTAGACAAAGGAAGGGTGGGGACTGAGAAAGAGCGGGAAAGACAAAATGGATTCACTACACACAGTTAATAATTATATTAATTGAAATGCTAATCCTTTGCACATGAACCACCGCTCATTCGAGAATAATTGCAATGTATATATTTACGCCCGTATGTCGTTGTTGTCTTCTCTGTTGGAATCCGGTCCATCTGCTGGAGAGTCAATCAACAGAAAGTCTCTGGTTGTGTTCATAATGGATACGTCAAGCGTACTCATGGTTGTCGCATAGAATAGATGTTTTGTCGGTTGTCGGTATTCTTGTCCTAGACTTACATAATTTCCAGCTGCAGACTAGTAATTATACGTCTAGGATTTACTCTTATTCTGTAGTGATCGATAGTCTCAGAGTTTAACCATTTCCAGCCGTGTAGCCAAAACTACAGCAGTATGGTCTCCGTGGCCTATAGAGTTTTAGTTATTAACCATTTCAACATGTAGCGTCAGTTCCATATTTTCTGGCCTAATGGAAATTTCGTAGGAAGTGGGTTTTATACTCTGTGGAAGAAGGGGCAGTTCTATGACGCCTAATGTGATGTCTGGGCTCACGGCGGTGTGGCCACTGACTTGTCAAACTTTATATGACAATCCATACATTCATTTAGAAGGTTAACATCACATTACATCTTTTCACAAATAGTTTCATGTTTAATCACATACGTTTCACAATATTTTGATATAAACCTGACTGCTGGGAAATGTACACTTTAAGAGATACAGTTATGTGTGTTTCCTGTCCTTCATGAGATCACCAAATGAAACTCTCTTCGTGACTGTCCCTTTAAGTGTCCACGGACCACTCACACATTCTTAACAATAGAAATATTGTTTAATTATTCAAACTTTTGATGTCCAAGGGTCTCTCTGTGTTCCACAGTTTACATTCCAATCTCAAACACTACAGAGCATAGGGGTAGCGTATTTTATGACCACCATAAAACAGCCGACTTCCCGCTATCCCCCTCTACGAGAGAGAGAGAACACGCTGTAGAGAGGACCCACTGTAACCTGATCCTTCAGATCGTCACAGGAGAGTTATGACAGTCCCCCTCTGGTGGGTTCAACTTGGAAGGATTATTCAGATCGTCACAGGAGAGTTATGACATCTGCAATGGCTTCATGAGCTCTTTAGCTGATTTTGTCATTGAATAGTAAGTCACCGTTGTGTCTGTAGGCTTTGCAGGCAACTGAGTATGCAACTCTTAGAATTGTGCCAACAATTAGGTCACTGTATTCACAACAATACACACAAACAGAGACCAGTCTCAGCTGTAAGGATTCAGATACTACTACACTGTTCTCAGGGTCTGACACACACACACACACGAATGCACGCACATGCACACACATACTCACACACACACGCATAACCCAAGAGGCAAGGACTAAATACCTCCTTATTTTCTTAAACTGTTATCACTTTGACACTGTTATCACTTTGACACACTTTGACACTAGTAAGGACACCCTCTTATCATTCTCACCAAAATTATTGAAATTGTGTGAAATTATGAATGTTACATTTTTCATAACCGTTCATGATTTGTTGCACATATCAACTACAAGTGTCAAAATGATACACATTTTTCTGACAATATAAATTATTTTACGTCTCGCCTGTCTGCTAGGGCCTCAGCAGACTTTAGTTTTGTCCAATGATGTATATATAAACCCTGGATTGCTGATACTATGTAATGCTATGTAAGGCTCAAATCAGTTTTGTTTTACATTTTTTGGGGGGAAATACTGACTGTCCAAACAGCAAGTTAAAAGTGACCAAATCAGATTTGTGTGTGTTCAGACAGCAGTCATTTGCTGAAATGGCTACGCTAGTTGTCATAGTAACAACAGGTGTGTGCGCAGTGGTGTAGGCTGATTGGTGGTTGTGCTTTCCATCACTAAGGAGTTATGTAGCAGCTATATGACAACAATGCCTACCATGGTCATTTCCCAGTTGCTGTGAATGTTCAAAATCATAGTGTAAGAACACATTTAAAGCCTCAAAGGATAAGATGATCCAACTTTCAAAACGAGTCATTTTAGGCTAGCCACAGCATTCAACTAGCTACAGTAGGTAGCTATTTAGCTTTCTAGCACATTTAGTAATTTGTTTGTAAACAATTAACAAGCTACTTAGCTACCACTTCATGTTCTTGTCAAACTGGCAACAGAGTAGCTAGCAAGCAACAAGATATGCCAAATAACAGTCCAAAAAACACTTGAGGGCAGATTTGTCCGTTCAGACACAAGTCACATGGCCAGGGATAAGATTTGTATCTGACTTCTGACCTACGAAGGTGGTTTTAAATATGGCTTGAGATATCCGATTCATTGTGGCTTTATGCTGTTCAGACTTCCAGAAAAATAACAGATACAAATCGGATATGCCAAAAAATTGGATATGAGTCACTTCAAACTACCAATGTGAACAAGGCAAATGTTTTTGTATATTTTTTCATGTTTTATTTATGTTTATCTCACATAATATAATTTAAAAGTATGCATTAAGGTGTCTTTAATAGAATAATCGTTGAAAAAAATGAATGTAGACATTAATAAATTTATTTCTATAGATTCCAAAATATGTTTTACAATGGTGAGGGAGTGCCAAGACAAAGGCGCGGTGGCTTCAACACAGTGCCCCCTATTGGTCATCTAGTGTATTTATAAATCATTGGATTAAATACAGATCATAGAGCTGACAGTTTGTAGTTCAAAAACCCTGAAATAAATTAGCTCCGATTCGTTCATCCGTCCCTATTTAAAAAAATATATGGTGAATGAATAGGGTGTTGGAATAAACGCCGAAAATAAGGTCTGAGGTTAACACAGGTTTAGGAGATTTTATACGTTTCGTTCTATGAGATAATAGAAGCCTGACCTTTTAATTATGAAGCATTTATGTGCTTCATGTGTTTTTACTCATTACATAAATTCTTCAAAATTCACAAAAAGTGATGTTAGCTGATAAAGACCATCTAAAAAAAAAACGCCATACATTTTCCCCATAAAATGTGTTACTGCGTATAAAAACACGCTATAAATATGTATTTCTCGTCCCACTTCTGTCATGTGCTCCCGCATGTCTTTCGGTTGTCGGCAATGATGTATATAAACCCTGGATTGAAACCACCGGTCGGCCATATTGTCACTCCCCGGTAGAAGCAGTCCTCCACAGGAACGAATGGAATTCTACAGTATTTTAATTAAATGTTTCAAGGACAAAA
Organism: Salvelinus namaycush; assembly: GCF_016432855.1. Taxonomy (NCBI): domain Eukaryota; kingdom Metazoa; phylum Chordata; class Actinopteri; order Salmoniformes; family Salmonidae; genus Salvelinus; species Salvelinus namaycush. The sequence goes on along the minus strand of NC_052334.1, from coordinate 8,623,549 downwards.
ATTAAATGTATTTAGCTATTTTGTTGTTGTAGTGGGGACAGTAACATTAGTCATTTCTAAAAAAATATATACTTAAAGGAAAATGCTTATATATATTTATGTTCAGCTCACATAATATAATTTAAAAGTATGGATGAATGTGTCTGTAAAAAAGAATTGTGGCAAAAACGAATGTAGAAATTAAGAAATGCATTTCTATAGCTTCCAAAAAAAAATTACAACGTGGGGGAGTGCCAAGATGGAGGCACGGTGGCTTTAACACTGCGCCCCCTTATTAGTCATCTAGTGTATCTATAAATCATTGGTTGTCAGCAGTCAGGTTGTTTCGGTGTTCTTGACCTCCTAAAATGGCTGGTGTTCGAGCCCTGGGTGCGCTGTCCAGAATTACAGCAAGGAGATACGTCCTCTCAGGTAAAATTGTGTTGAAATGTGTGCAATTGATGCCAAAGTCAAATGTTGTTCGATTGTTTAGCCACATTTTGTAAACCGGCGCCTCTCTTCTGTCTGAGATGCTAGCTAGTGCTAATGGTGCAGCTAACTTGGCTAGCAAACGTTAATTTAGCTGTCAGAAGTCTACCGGTAGCTAGCCGACACAGTTTACTAACTAATTTAGCAACGCAACTTTACTGGTGCACACATCTGGCTTTCGCTCCCTGTTTGTAATTCATTAACTAAGATTAAAATAGCTAGATAGTTAGCAGTTAACTGATGCGAGTGAACTTTCACCGAGTGAGCAAACTAGCTACGTCACATGAATTAAGTTAACGTTAGTCTAGCTGGCTAGATATGAACACCCACTCAACGCCACAATCAAACATTCTATGCAATTTAATTGTTTTCTTGATAAATCTACACTTTACATTAGATGCTTCCATTTGTCATTGTCTAATTTGCTGTGTAGACAAGGAATCTAGGTGAAAGTTCAGTGTCTGTTTGAGGTCAGACACCCCCCCCCATACGTCTCGTCATCAACACTTGTCATGAGTTATCTGTTGCAGCCCCAGGCCTAGAATAAATAAAGCGTTGCCTAAATATTTCACTCCCTACAGAGACACACCCCCTCAACCTTAGCTAGTTTTTGTTAGCTAGCTAACTTCCTTATCAGTAACTAATGTATTGAATTTAGTTAACGTTAACCCTCTTCTTATTTTGTATTTTTAGGTATCTCATGCCGTACCTTTTCAGTTGCCCTTGCCATGCCAGGTAAGTTGAAAGACTACTTGTGATAATAACTTGATTATAAATGTATGGCGTTAATTTGATCTCTCTTTCTTCTCAGCCCGAACCCATGTCAACTATGAAGTGAAAGAGGATGTTGCGGTCATTCGGATGAATGACCCAAATTCTAAGGTAATGTATTTAAAAATACATTTTCCATGTACAGTACCAATCAAATTTAAACTGCCCTATGAGATTGAACCCGGGTCTGTAGTGACCCCTCAAGCACTGCAATGCAGTGCCTTAGACTGCTGCACCACTCAGGAGGCACCAGTATTGTATGTCTATCCATGTTTTTGCAGGTCAACACTCTGTCGGTCCAAATGCAAAATGAGATGATAGAAGTATTTAATGAGGTCTTGGCCAACGATGCAGTCCAGAGTGCTGTCCTCATCTCCTCCAAGCCTGGCTGCTTCATTGCAGGAGCTGACATCAAGTCAGTCACACCTTTCACATTATATGATATAAATGTTAATATTTGGTGCCACCTTGGCTTACATGCTGTGTATTTAAAATGCTGTACTCAGATTAGAAAGTAGCCTAGTTCAGGCTTACTTGTTTCTCAATGTTGCATATCAGTCTAGCGTAATGCATTTCACCACTATGCAAGGTTTGGGTGTTCTAGGGTGCTAATTTCCGTGTTCCCCCCACTACTGTCTCTCCTCTTTTTTGCAGCATGATCCAGGCCTGTAACACCTCCGAGGAGGTCACAAAGCTATCTCAGGAGGGACAGAAGATGTTTGAGAGGATTGAGAAATCGCCCAAGCCCATTGTTGCGGCCATCAACGGCTCCTGCTTAGGAGGCGGCTTAGAGGTGAACAAAATTACTTCCTTTACACTAATACATAAAATCATCATCATTATTGAAAAAAATACTATTCTAAGCGACTTGCGACAGCAAACGTCCCACTTTAAATCTTTGTCATACTATAGACTTTTTATTATTATTTAGCATGCTAATCCGCTTACACCGTTTAGGCTAGAAACGTAATTAAAAAATGTTGCTGTAATATTGCCTCAGCAAATTGCTGAGGACAGCCTGGGGCTGAGGACAGCGCAGTGTGAAAAGGCCTATTGTGACTTGACACATCGGCTTCTGACCACTTTCCCAACAACGTAGACAAATACTTAGACGGCATGACATCTTGGTCTACTTCTCTGCTATTCAAATCTTAAATCGGAACAGAAATATATTCTACCGATCAAAAGATACAGCTGTTTTAGTAACCGCATCAACTACATTTAATCTAACCATTTTAAAGCCATACATCAGGAATTAGGCAATGAAGCCCTTTACTTTCCCGGAGTCAGATCAACTTGTGGATACCATTGTTATGTCTCTGCATCCTGTATGAAGGAAGTTGGAGGTAGTTTCATGAACCAATGCTAACTAGCATTAGCACAATGACCGGATGTCTATGGTAACATCTAGCAAGCAACTTCCTTCAAACTGCACACACATGGTATTCACGAGTTCATCTAACTTGTGGATAAAGGGCTTCGTTGCCAAAATCCCAAAGTATCCCTTCACATTTTTTGTTCAAATGTTGACCACTTTCCCTACAATGTATGGCATCTTAGTCTGCTTTTCAAATCTATAATCGGAACACTTCTTCCACTACCACAAAAAAATACTTTTAAAGAGCTAAAGCAAGTCCCACAATTTCACTTTGTCTAGTATTACTCAGTATCGTAACAAATTACAAAATAATCTCGGACAACAAGACAAATTTGACTTCCTTTCTTCCAAAGTTAATGATTTTCTAAACGTAATGTTTCAATGTGTTGTGTCTTTAGTTTGCCATCGCCTGCCAGTACAGAGTTGCTACTAAGAGTAAGAAGACAGTGCTGGGAACCCCTGAGGTGATGCTTGGTCTTCTACCTGGAGCTGGAGGAACACAGAGACTCCCTAAGATGGTCAGTATCTGGGAAAATACTTTATACGTTCAGAAACCCTCCCTGAAAAGCACAGTAAAACAGATCTTTGCGGCATGGGGCTGTGCATTATCATGCTGAAACATGAGGTGATGTTGGCATATGAATGGCACGACAATGGGGCCTCAGGATCTCGTCACAGTATCTCTGTACATTCAAATTGCCATCGTTATGATGCAATTGTGTTCGTTGTCTGTAGCTTATGCCTGCCCATACCATAACCCCAACACCACCATGGGGCACTCTGTTCACAACGTTGACGTCATCAAACTACTCGCCCACACGACTGCATCGGCCATTCCGATTAATCGGTCGACCTCTAGTTGAAACCGGGATTCACCCGTGAAGAGAACATTTCTCCAGTGTACCATTGAAGGTGAGCATTTGCCTACTGAAGTCTGTTACGACGCCGAACTGCAGTTAGGTCAAGATGACGAGCACGCAGATGAGCTTCTCTGAGATGGTTTCTGATAGGTTGTACATAAATTCTTTGGTTGTGCAAACCCACAGTTTCATCAGTTGTCCGGCTGGCTGGTCTCAGACAATCCTGCAGGTGAAGAAGACTGCTGTGGAGGTCTTGGGCTGCCTGATTACACGTGGTCTGAGGTTGTGAGGCCGGTTGGACGTACTGCCAAATGATCTAAAATGATGTTGGAGGCAGTTTGTGGTAGAGAAATTAATATTCAATTCAACAGCTCTGGTGGACATTCCTGCAGTCAGCAGGCCAATTGCACGCTCCCTCAACTTGTGACATTGTATTGTGTGAAACTGCACATACTAGTTGTCTTTTATTGTCACCAGCACAAGGTGCACCTGTATAATCATACTGTTTAATCAGCTTCTTGATATGCCACACCTGTCAGGTGGTTGGATTATCTTGGCAAAGGAGAAATGCTCACTAACGGAGATGCACAAAATTTGTGACATTTCTGGGATGTTTTCTTTTGGCTCATGAAACACGGGACCAACACGTTGTTGTGTTTATTTTTGGTCAGTGTTGTATTTCAGTGATATTGGTAGAGTGAAACTCAGTCACTACGCACACTGACTGTACTGCATAATGCTACAGTATTCTTTAATACATTGATCTGATTTGCAGCACTCTTTGCCTGTTGTAGTAGTTTAATTTTCTTGATTTGGTGTCAGCAGTTAAAAATTAAATAAATGGAATGCTGTCATAGTGTAAAATATGTTGTCTTCAGGTTGGTATTCCTGGTGCCTTTGACATGATGCTGACTGGAAGAAACATCAAGGCAGACAAAGCCAAGAAGATGGGTCTGGTCCATCAGCTAGTGGACCCGCTAGGTGTAGTAATCACTGCACTAATGCAATCAATATTATAATCAATAAAAGTTACTGATAAGAGCATACCAGTATTCATAGAATGTTCTGAGATTTACAATAGCTGGAAATTGTTTACAGGTTAGATACTGTCAGGGAAGGTGTCTTAACTGCTGCTTATTGATCACCCTTTTTGATATTCCAGGACCTGGATTGAAGAGTCCAGAGGAGAGGACCATTGAGTACCTGGAGGAGGTTGCCATACAGTGTGCCAGGGAAATTGTCCACAAGAAGATCTTGCTCACCAAGAAGAAAGGCATGATGCAGAGTAAGTATTTGCGTATTAGAGGCCAATACTTTTTTTGGATGCTTTTAACATTTAGTTTTTCTCTCCTTCCTCTGCAGAAGTCCAAGACTACGTAATGGGCATTGAGTTTGTGCGGCAACAGATCTACAAAACTGTTACTGGCAAAGTCATGAAGATGAGCAAGGGACTGTATCCTGCCCCTTTGAAAATCATTGAGGTAGGACTTTGGTATATCTACTTCTCCATTTTTAATGATGAGGATTTTAGTGAGTGAAGTATATGAATTGGCAGCAATTTTTAAAGTGGACACAGAGCTCCAGATGAAACTTTTCTCTCATGGTTCTATTGAAAAAGACTTAACTTCTATTCGTTCCTCTCTCCCCCTCAGAGTGTGAAGGCTGGCTTGGAACAGGGCCCAGATTCTGGCTATTTGGCAGAAGCACAGGTCAGAGAATATACATGGAGTTAAATAGATTTCTGAATCATATGCTTATCAGTAAATGTAAGGGTTTTGTATGGAACATGGTTTCTTTCAGTCACTGTTTTATCATTCTTATTCATTCTTTACAGAACTTTGGCAAATTGGCAATGACTTCTGAATCAAATGCCCTGATTGGACTTTACCATGGCCAAGTGGCATGCAAGAAAAACCGCTTTGGAGTCCCTGAGAGACCGGTCAAGTAAGTGATGACCTTTGACCCAAAACCAGTGAAATAGCTATTTTCATGTTTCAATCAGTGAAAAATGCTAACCTTATTACAAATATTGTAATACTGGTCAGATGATTCAGAGTTTCTTGGAGATCAAACCACTTATGCTGATTTCATTATTTGAGAGGTCATGACATTAACCTTGTAACTGGAGATATGGTACAAACAAAATGATTTGGGGGGTGGGAATCCTTGGTGGACAATAATTCCATTCTATTGTAACAGCCTGTTTCTTCATTCCGCATCCACCAGGAACCTGGCTATCTTGGGAGCAGGTCTGATGGGTGCAGGCATTGCCCAGGTGACTGTGGACAAGGGCATCCACACTGTCCTGAAGGACACCACCGTGGAAGGGTTGAGCAGGGGTCAGCAGCAGGTCTACAAAGGGTGGGTTTACAAGAGCGCAATACTGCACTACAAAGGCAAGGTGCAGTAACTATGCATTTGGTCAGAAGTCTTTGATTTGTTGTAATGGCCAGCTATATTATCTGATATGTTATTTAGTTTCCTGAAACAAGAACAAGCCAGTCAATCATATATATATATATATACACTGTTCAAAAAAATAAAGGGAACACTTAAACAACACAATGTAACTCCAAGTCAATCACACTTCTGTGAAATCAAACTGTCCACTTAGGAAGCAACACTGATTGACAATAAATTTCACATGCTGTTGTGCAAATGGAATAGACAAAAGGTGGAAATTATAGGCAATTAGCAAGACACCCCCAATAAAGGAGTGGTTCTGCAGGTGGTGACCACAGACCACTTCTCAGTTCCTATGCTTCCTGGCTGATGTTTTGGTCACTTTTGAATGCTGGCGGTGCTTTCACTCTAGTGGTAGCATGAGACGGAGTCTACAACCCACACAAGTGGCTCAGGTAGTGCAGCTCATCCAGGATGGCACATCAATGCGAGCTGTGGCAAGAAGGTTTGCTGTGTCTGTCAGCGTAGTGTCCAGAGCATGGAGGCGCTACCAGGAGACAGGCCAGTACATCAGGAGACGTGGAGGAGGCCGTAGGAGGGCAACAACCCAGCAGCAGGACCGCTACCTCCGCCTTTGTGCAAGGAGGAGCAGGTGGAGCACTGCCAGAGCCCTGCAAAATGACCTCCAGCAGGCCACAAATGTGCATGTGTCTGCTCAAACGGTCAGAAACAGACTCCATGAGGGTGGTATGAGGGCCCGACGTCCACAGGTGGGGGTTGTGCTTACAGCCCAACACCGTGCAGGACGTTTGGCATTTGCCAGAGAACACCAAGATTGGCAAATTCGCCACTGGCGCCCTGTGCTCTTCACAGATGAAAGCAGGTTCACACTGAGCACGTGACAGACGTGACAGAGTCTGGAGACGCCGTGGAGAACGTTCTGCTGCCTGCAACATCCTCCAGCATGACCGATTTGGCGGTGGGTCAGTCATGGTGTGGGGTGGCATTTCTTTGGAGGCCGCACAGCCCTCCATGTGCTCGCCAGAGGTAGCCTGACTGCCATTAGGTACCGAGATGAGATCCTCAGACCCCTTGTGAGACCATATGCTGGTGCGGTTACCCTGGGTTCCTCCTAATGCAAGACAATGCTAGAACTCATGTGGCTGGAGTGTGTCAGCAGTTCCTGCAAGAGGAAGGCATTGATGCTATGGACTGGCCCGCCCGTTCCCCAGACCTGAATCCAATTGAGCACATCTGGGACATCATGTCTCGCTCTATCCACCAACGCCATCCACCAACCCAGACCTCCATGGGTTGATAAATTTGATTTCCATTGATCATTTTTGTGTGATTTTGTTGTCAGCACATTCAACTGTAAAGAAAAGTATTTAATAAGAATATTTCATTCATTCAGATCTAGGATGTGTTATTTTAGTGTTCCCTTTATTTTTTTGAGCAGTGTATATATAAGCACCAGAAGTTGCTGTCGGTCTATACAGAAAAAGAGGAATAGCGCACCACTAATTAGCTATTGACTATTTCAGCTACACAATCTCCTGGCTGTCTGGCATATTGGGGGTTAAACTCCTAGGAACGGTTTCCTACAGATTAAGAAATGGCATTTTAGTCCAGGACTAGGCTTAATCTGTGTCTGGGGATCTGACCCTTAAAGCATAGCTGGAGTTGTTGATAAAGAAGAAACTAAATATTGTTGAACCTGCCCTAATCTCTCTCTCGACAGACTTAACATAAATGTTGATTGGGTAGCTAGTACAGAGATTAAACCTGCCCTCACTTTCATCACCAGCCTCAATGACAAAATCAAAAGGAAGGCCATCACGTCATTTGAGAGGGACTCAACACTGTCCAGCTTAACTGGCCAGTTGGACTACAGTGGTTTTGAGAAGGCTGACATGGTCATCGAAGCTGTGTTTGAGGACATCAACATCAAACACAGAGTCATCAAGGAGGTGGAAGCTGTAAGTAGTGCAGAATTTTTAAATTGGGGCACAACAGAAAGCTTTTTCTATATCAAAACTAAAATAAGCGTTTCTTATTGGACAACATTGTTCTAAATTAACTTTTTTCTGATTACAGTTGATTCCACCTCACTGTATATTTGCCACCAACACGTCTGCTCTCCCCATCAAAGATATTGCTGCTGCTAGCATGAGGCCAGAAAAGGTAGGTTTAGTAAGAGTTCAATGAGATTAACATTCTTGTTTAAAAAAAAGGCCTTATTGCTCCTTCAAGCCAGATTCAAACAGCTCACTAGTATCCCTTTGTCCACAATAACCTCTCAGGCTACATGTTTTGTGTGCTTTGGGCTGGTTATTGTCTCTGTATAAGTAAGCCTTGTCCAAGCCAGAACATCCCATAGAGGCAGGAGCCAATCTCCTGTTTCTGTCACGTGAGGCAGCTTGATGTACAAGTACACCTCCTGGACAGGATGCTAGTCTGTTTCAGGGGCTTACCTCCAATCATCTCCTTAGACAACATCCCAAAGTATCCCTTTATTTCCCCATAGTTGGATGAACTTGTGGATACCATTTTTATGTCTATGCGGGCGGTTTGAAGAAAGTTGCTAGCTAGCGCAATTGCTAACTAGGGTTAGCATAATGACTGGAAGTCTATGGTATCTGCTAGCAGATATCTGTAGACTTCGCCATTGTGCTAATGCTAGTTAGCATTGGCTCGCGAAACTTCCTCTAACTTCCTTTATACTGGACACCGAGACAAACATTTATCCACTAGTTAATCTGACTCTGTGGAAGTAGATGAAGTGCCTCATTGCCAAAATCCCTTTAATACTGAGTGCCAAGCAGAGAGAAGGCAGGTCCCATTTTCAGAGTCTTTGATATGACTTGATCAGGGATTGAACCCCCAATCTCTGGGCGGACACTAACCACAAGGTCACTGAGTAGTTTTGCCTGTATAACTGGAGCCATTGCAATAAATAGTTGTATTTTCTATTCCTGTAGGTTATTGGTATGCACTACTTTTCTCCAGTGGACAAGATGCAGCTGTTGGAGATCATCACGACAGATAAGACCTCTAAAGACACCACTGCCTCTGCTGTTGCTGTAGGCCTGAAGCAGGGGAAAGTCATCATCGTTGTCGGAGTGAGTGCGCTTCTGCTCAGCCCACTTCCCATGTTCTCCCTTAGCTTGTTGATAAACATCACGACACTAATACATGAATTTGATATAGTTTATACTGTAGTGCTTTTCATGGGCCTATAATATGTGTGCTTGTTTGCAGGATGGACCTGGGTTCTACACCACCAGGTGTCTGGCTCCTATGTTAGCTGAGGCAGTGCGAGTACTACAGGCTAGTGTTATCACACACACTGTCTCTTCATCTACAATGTTGGAATGGCGTGGGTATTGTCTCCAAAAATTCAAATAATATACCTGTATTTCTGTGCTGTGTGTGTGTGTTCTCAGGAAGGCGTTAACCCCAAGAAGCTGGATGCCCTGACCACAGGTTTTGGGTTCCCAGTGGGTGCAGCTACACTGGCTGATGAGGTGGGCATTGACGTGGCTGCCCATGTGGCTGAGGACCTCGGCAAAGCATTCGGATCCAGGTTCGGAGGTGGAAACGTTGATGTGCTGAAGACCATGGTGGAGAGAGGATTTAAGGGTAAATTCTTGTTTGTACGACTTTGAGACAAAGGCTCTTTCAAAATGTTTTAAACTTCCCTCGATTTCTTGCATCCCTTCATCTTGCTTTCTTAATACATTGGAGGAGAAGGTAAGAGGGGAGCAACTTTGGAACTTCTCCACCAATGAGGTTTGAGAAGGAGAGTATGTGAAGAATCAAGGAAATTTTGGGAGAAATTATGTAATGGGAAACGCATGATCCTCATTGGTTTTATCTGATACCCAATTAGATATATTTTCCATCAACAGGCCGCAAATCAGGAAAGGGCTGCTACGTGTATACGCCAGGACTCAAAAGCAAAGATGTCAACCCCGATATTGACGACCTCCTGGAGAAATTCAAGTTGACACCAAACCCTTCAGTGTAAGTCGCAACCACTGCGGAGATGTCCCCTCTAAGTGACTTACAGTACAGTGAATGCATACATGTTTTGTATGTGATCCCAGTGGGAATGGCATTTGCTAGCTCAACCCTCTTACCACCTGAGCCACACAGGATCATCTACTCTCCACACCACCACTTAACTGGGTCTTTTTCCTCCAGGTCTTCAGACTCTGATGTCCAGTACCGTCTGGTCTCGCGATTCGTGAACGAGGCAGTGATGTGTCTGCAGGAGGGGATCCTGAACGGCCCCGTAGAGGGAGATATAGGAGCTGTGTTCGGACTGGGATTCCCCCCCTGCCTTGGAGGTAGGGATTTACTCTATAGCAAGGGTATTCAAATGAGTCTGGAGGTCCGGACGGAGTACTGCTGGGTTTCTGTTCTATAATTAATTCTGATAATGAATTGCACCAACCAGTGTTCCAGGGCTAAGTTGGTCCCTGACTAAAGGACAAGAATGAAAATCAGCAGTGGAGCTTAAATGTTCCTTCTCTAGACGGCTTATAATAATGGTTGGAATGGCATCTAACATGAAAACCATGTTTGATTCCATTTACTCCATTCTGGCCATTTATTATGAGCCGTCCTCCCTTCAGCAGCCTCCACTGGTCTTATACTATATGCCACTTACAGTGCAGTGACTGCATACATTTTTGCTATATATCTAATCCCTGTGGAAATTGAACCCATGACCTTTTACCAGCTGAGCCAGCCACACATACAGGATGATGACATGAGCATGAACAGCTCTAATGACATTGCATGTGTTGCTGAACTCTTTTCAGGTTTAACAGCAGGCACAGCCTTTTTGTTGTGCTACAATTGGGACTTTTCTTTCAACTTCCCTGTTTAGTCCTTTCCAGTTTGTGGAGCTGGACTTCACTAAATTTGATTTATCCAATTTCAGTATTTTAGACAGCTATCAGATTATCGTGCTATCATAATTTGTCCTTTTGAAAGAGTGAATCCTACAAACATTATTTTAACCTTCTCTTGAAACCTTCTCTGTTCAGGTCCTTTCCGGTTTGTGGATACCTTCGGTGCCGACAAGCTAGTAGAGAAGATGAGGAGGTATGAGGAGGTTTACGGCAACCACTTCACCCCCTGTCAGCTACTGCTGGATCACGCCAAGGACTCCAACAAGCGATTCCACAAATGACTTTCCTCATCTACTGCTACCATCTAATAGCAGGCTGCCATTAGAATGTGCCTAGGCTGTGTATTTGTCTGTTAACTTAAGCTCAGTGCTTATTTCTTTGAAGTTTGCAGAAGAGAAATCACGAGGGGCCTGTTTTTACAAATCACAAAATGTTTCAAGTTCATAACTAACAGTTCTTTTTTTGGGGTGTTTAATAAAAAAGAAATGTAACATTTGACAGTTCCCTTTTTTGATAATATTCTGCTGTAATATCCATCTGAGGCAGGTGTAGACCCAACTGGCAATCCTAGTCTTCTCGATTTAAATTCATGTCTTCATCTCAAATGACTCCCTATATAGTGGACTCATTTTGACCAGGATCACTATATAGGGTGCCATTTCAGTTTTCATAAGTGACCAGTCTTGGGCTGTTCAATCATGTTTATTCATCTGAGGTGAATGTTTCTTTCTTTTCTTTTTTACATTTATGATTTTGGTCTTTATGCCATGGTTTGGGCAGTGATGTATTTAATATTTAGAGCCAGTAAATGAATAAATAATGATATTGAAGTACATTCAAATGCCTAGGCTTATGTATGTTCTTTGTTTTCAATGAATGAACATTTTGTGCTAATCGGTTAATTTGTTATGCCTATTATGTCACATGTATTAAATAATTGCATTAGGCTACACCTGTTTACAAGGTTTCGCTTTAATTCGTTTTGTTGGTCACATGCCTTGTTCCTATTGTCTGCAGCAGAGAGAAGGGTGTGTACTGGGGATGTGGGCTGGCTGGCTGACGGCAGTGTTTTCTAGCAGTGGTGGCGCAGCATCCTTTGTATCATGTAGCCTTGGTGCGGTGCGTGCGGATTAAGGGTGGAGACAGTTATCGTTGCCAGGATCAAGGATATTCATCCAGAGTCGGAGGAAGTACATGTAGTCTACGTGGTATAGGCTATGTCCGTGTGATTAGGTGTGCCCAAGTACAGAATGTTACCATTCTCAGCGAAAGCTATGAATTGGCTTACCTGGGTACCGCTTGGCGGAGGATGCTTCGAGAAAGAGGGGCAACATGAGTCATCTTGATGCGCGATTAGCGACAGATACAGTGGCTTTTAATTGTATTGCGGAGAAATACATTTTTATGGTCAAGGATCAAAGGAATAAATATGTCGAGACCGAAACCGTGCGAGGCGGTGAAGGTGGTGGTGCGATGCCGCCCATTTAACAGGAGAGAGGAGACTATGGACAACGATAACATATTGGAGGTGAATTCAAAACTGGGCCAGATCACATTGAGGAACCCGAGGGCGTCACCTGAAGAAGTCATGAAATCATTCACCTTTGATGCGGTCTACGACTTTGAGTCGAAACAGAGCGATATTTATGACGATACCGTCAGACCTCTTGTAGATTCTGTGTTACAAGGATTCAATGGTACAATATTCGCTTATGGGCAGACTGGGACAGGTAAAACATACACGATGCTAGGTATGCCCACAGACAATGAAAGAGGGATCATCCCAAATTCATTTAACCACATTTTTACACAGATCTCCAGGTCTCAGAATCAGCAATATTTAGTGAGGGCATCCTATCTAGAGATCTATCGGGAGGAGGTCAGGGATCTGTTATGTAAAGACAACAAGAAACTAGATCTCAAAGAGAACCCAGATTCAGGGGTTTATGTCAAAGATCTGTCTTCAGTTGTCACCAAGAACGTCATGGAGCTCGAACATGTCATGAACATAGGAGATGAGTCCAGGTCTGTGGGGTTCACCAATATGAATGAACGCAGCTCGCGGTCCCATGCCATCTTCATGATCACGGTGGAGTGCAGTGAGAAAGGTACAGATGGAGAGGACCACATACGGGTTGGGAAGCTGAACATGGTTGACCTGGCTGGCAGTGAACGCCAGAGCAAGACGGGTGCTAAAGGGGAGCGCCTGAAAGAGGCCACTAAAATCAACCTGTCCCTCTCAGCACTGGGTAATGTCATCTCAGCTCTGGTGGATGGGAAGAGCACCCACATCCCTTACAGGGACTCTAAACTGACCCGTCTACTCCAGGATTCACTGGGTGGCAATGCTAAGACAGTCATGGTAGCCACTCTGGGACCAGCGTCCAAGCACTATGAAGAATCCCTGACCACCCTACGGTACGCAAACCGGGCCAAAAATATAAAGAACAAACCCAAAATCAATGAGGATCCAAAGGATGCTCTGCTGAGAGAGTTCCAGGAGGAGATCGCCCGCCTGAAGGCCCAGCTGGAGGAGCGAGGGACGCTGGCGAAGGAGAGGAGGAGAAGGAGGAATAGCAGAAGACTGACTAAAAGTATGATTGTTGAGGATGTAGCCCACAGAGAAAGGGATGCAGAACTGTGGAAGGCACTGGAAGCGGAATGGAAGCGGAATGAGGAATACTATATAAAGGAAGAAGAAGAAAGCAAGATGATAGAAGAGGATGAAAAAGGGGTAGAGAGATTCAACTCCATGGATAACTCTGTAGAGGCCAGTCCCCAAAAAACTGTAACCTCCAGAATACCGATACATAGATTTAGCTCTGTGGAGGATAGCCCCAAAAAGGCTTTTCCCACCAGTAGCCATAGCAGCCCAGGGGCCAGAGAGAAATGGAAGCCATTTGGTGAAAAAGAACAGATGGAAAAGGAAAGGATGATGGACGACATGCAGAAGGAACAGGAAGCTATGGAAAAGATTATTGAGAAATATAAGGTGACAATACATTATTTTCTCTGTTTCTCTATATGAGCCAATAATGTGCATTTTGATATCATGTTTAATATGATACATTATTTATTGGTGATACAGAGCGTCCATCTTTCCAATAATCAGCCATCCATATGGCCATGTATCTTTCTCTCCAGGCAATGGAGAGCAAAATATTGGCTGGGGGAAAGAACATTATTGACCACACTAATGAGCAACAGAAGATGCTGGAATTGAAGAGGCAAGAGATTGCAGAACAGGTGAGAGATCGTCTATAAACCAATAGGATATGTTCATTTGATAGATTGAGGGAGTCACGGAGAAGGCACAAAACAACTAGGCTATCCCTCTACTATAACACAAATAGTGCTGTGTCTGATGACCGTGATGAAAGTGGTAATTCAATATTATTTCATGTTTCTCGATGTACAGTACCAGTCAAAAGTTTGGACACACCTCATTCACAGGTTTTTGTTTATTTTTTACTATTTTCTACATTGTAGAAAGACATCAAAAGCTGTCATCAAGGCAAAAGGTGGCTACTTTGAAGAATATAAAATATATTTAGATTTGTTTAACACTTTTTTGGTTACTACATGATTCTATACGTGTTATTTCATAGTTTTGATGTCTTCACAATTATTCTGCAATGTAGAAAATAGTAAAAATTAAGAAAAACCCTTGAATGAGTAGGTGTGTCCAAACTTTTGACTGGTACTGTACATGCAGGTTTATTCATTGTTTAGTGTCTCTGTGTTTACGTATCTTAGATTTTGGTCAGCACTGTGGAGTGCGGCTATGATATGAAGGAAAAAAAAGTTATATTGTTTGCATGCAGGCTAGGCCTCACTTTATTGTGAAACATGACTACACAAAGGAAGTTTCCACACTGGAAAATAAAAGTCATTTTTATTTGTATTTAGATAAGACGGGAGAGAGAGATCCAGCAGCAGGTGATGGCTCAGGATGAGGAGACGGGAGAGCTGAGAGAGACCTTCTCCTCCCTGCAGCAGGAGGTGGATCTCAAGACCAAGAAGCTGAAGAGGGTAAGATGGATTACTAACCAGCAGGGTTGGGGTCAATTCCATTTCAATTACAGTCAATCCAGAAAGTAAACCAAACTCCAATTCCAAATTTTCCTAATTGAAAAGCATTGAAGAGAATTTACATTTCAGTGTAAATCTGAATTGACTGGAATTGAAATGGAATTGACCCCAACCTTCCATGTCCCTAAAGCCCATCAGGGATCATTATCATGACCTTATGTTTAATATAAAGGGATTTTAGACAGTGTTCTGATGCAAAATCCTATTCCCTCATTTCTGGTTGTTTT
The DNA here is from genome assembly GCF_016432855.1 of Salvelinus namaycush. Taxonomy (NCBI): domain Eukaryota; kingdom Metazoa; phylum Chordata; class Actinopteri; order Salmoniformes; family Salmonidae; genus Salvelinus; species Salvelinus namaycush. The sequence goes on along the minus strand of NC_052334.1, from coordinate 8,608,428 downwards.
GATTAGGATGTTAACATTTCATGGTTGTGCTCTCCTATTGTGTTTCCTAACTTGTTGATCCAGTTGTATGCCAAGCTGCAGTTGGTGAAGGCAGAGATTGGGGATGTCATTGATGAGCATGTAGTTACTAGACAGGAGCTTGAGCAGACACAGAATGAACTCACCAGAGAACTCAAGTTCAAGTGAGTTTTAATAACGTATAATCACACAGACACACGCACATACACACAAACACACTACCCCAATTGGTTCACTTTTCATAATATTGTTTTATGTGTTACCTGCAGGTATCTCTTAATTGAGAATTTCATCCCTCCCAAAGAAAAGAACAAGATTATGAACCGGCTTCACTTTGACAGTGACGAGGACCAGTGGAGGTTTAGGCCCTTCGTTCCTTCCGAAAGGTGAGTTCACATAGTCTACGCTAGTCTATACTATTCTATACTAGTCTTATGAGCTTAATATTCATTAAGTATTAAGTATTGCAATGGTAGCAAATATATTATTGACTGGTGCTGAAAGGACAGCCCTGCTAATCGGCCAGCCACTGCATAAAGGTATAGGTGGTCAGGGCAAACATTGTGGTGCTGAAAGGACAGCTCTGCAAAGTCAGTTACAATAATGTCACTGATGAGGGTAGTCACAATTTGATTCAAATAAAATTGTATTTGTCACATGCACCGAATAGAACAGGTGTAGCCCTTACAGTGAAATGCTTACTTACAAGCCCTTAACCAACAATGCTTTAAGAAGTTAAGAAGAAAAAAAGTGTTCAATTAAAAATGTAAGTAACAAATAATTAAACAGCAGCAGTAAAATAACAATAGTGAGGCTATATACAGGGGGTACCGGTACAGAGTCAATGGTACAGAGTCAATTATTTCCTTGTTTCACATGTTTATTGAAATCGAAGTTACTTTGTCACGTTAAAATAGTGTCTATTATTTTCTTTGCACTCCTTAACTAACTCCTAAACTAGCTTTTCCTCCCTTGCACATCTTATTGCAGTAAATCGGCTCATCAGGTGAAGCGAAGGCCCACGTCTGTGGTGGGATACAAGAGACCAATCAGCCAATATGCACAGATGGCTGTCACAGCAGGAGCTCCATGTAGATACCGGGTGGGTTGATGCTTGTTTTTTTTAATCCATGGTACATTTTTCATATCTGAGATTGAACATAAAGGAAAAGTTTTCCTTTTTTACAACCAAATCTAAATGTCTTATGTAAACGGAATGTTATAGAAGGGTCCAGACACCTTTTTTTGATTTCACTTGTTTTTGAGAATCTTACCCCAAACGGCAAATCACTTCCTCATCTTTGTTGTGTAGTATGGGGGCCCTAGAAAACATGAACAAAGACTCCAAAAACACCCAAATATGTATTTTTTAGAAACGGTAAAGCTCTCAGTATAGTGATGCAGGTTTACATGTGGTACACATGAAATTGTGTCATTCCAAACTAATTGAGGGCCATTGACATACTGAACTGATTAGTGTTAAGAAACCACTTTCCACACATTTATTTATCATCAATTGCAGATGCTTTCCATCGTCATTGTTCAGTATATTAAACTCCCTCTCTCTTTCGCTCTCATTCATTATTTCTGTAGGCTGAGAATGTGATGCTCCTGGAGCTAGATATGAGCCCACCCAGCATGTACAACCTCAACCTTAACGGAGCACACCTGGAACAGAACTTTGGAGGTCACGGTAGTCCCAGGAGAGACCTGCTAGCCAACGTCCCATTCAGGGACAGGACCACTGCATCAGGAAGGATCCGGAAGTCACGATCCTGGTGAGTTACAGTACCTGTAGTAACCTGGTGAGTTACAGAACCTGTAGTAACCTGGTGAGTTACCTGTAGTAACCTGGTGAGTTACAGAACCTGTAATAACCTGGTGAGTTTTAGTACCTATAATAACCTGGTGAGTTACCTGTAGTAACCTGGTGAGATACCTGTAGTAACCTGGTGAGTTACCTGTAGTAACCTGGTGAGTTACCTGTAGTAACCTGGTGAGTTACAGAACCTGTAATAACCTGGTGAGTTTTAGTACCTATAATAACCTGGTGAGTTACCTGTAGTAACCTGGTGAGATACCTGTAGTAACCTGGTGAGTTACCTGTAGTAACCTGGTGAGTTACCTGTAGTAACCTGGTGAGATATAGTACCTATAATAACCTGGTGAGTTACCTGTAGTAACCTGGTGAGTTACCTGTAGTAACCTGGTGAGTTACATGTAGTAACCTGGTGAGTTACCTGTAGTAACCTGGTGAGTTACCTGTAGTAACCTGGTGAGTTACATGTAGTAACCTGGTGAGTTACCTGTAGTAACCTGGTGAGTTACCTGTAGTAACCTGGTGAGTTACAGTACCTATAATAACCAAGTGAGTTACAGTACCTGTAGTAACCTGGTGAGTTACAGTATCTATAATAACCAAGTGAGTTACATGTAGTAACCTGGTGAGTTACCTGTAGTAACCTGGTGAGTTACAGTACCTATAATAACCAGGTGAGTTACAGTACCTATAATAACCAAGTGAGTTACAGTACCTATAATAACCAGGTGAGTTACATGTAGTAACCTGGTGAGTTACAGTACCTATAATAACCAAGTGAGTTACAGTACCTGTAGTAACCTGGTGAGTTACAGTATCTATAATAACAAAGTGAGTTACCTGTAGTAACCTGGTGAGTTACCTGTAGTAACCTGGTGAGTTACAGTACCTATAATAACCAAGTGAGTTACAGTACCTGTAGTAACCTGGTGAGTTACAGTATCTATAATAACCAAGTGAGTTACATGTAGTAACCTGGTGAGTTACCTGTAGTAACCTGGTGAGTTACAGTACCTATAATAACCAAGTGAGTTACAGTACCTGTAGTAACCTGGTGAGTTACAGTATCTATAATAACCAAGTGAGTTACATGTAGTAACCTGGTGAGTTACCTGTAGTAACCTGGTGAGTTACAGTACCTATAATAACCAAGTGAGTTACATGTAGTAACCTGGTGAGTTACCTGCAGTAACCTGGTGAGTTACAGAACCTGCAGTAACCTGGTGAGTTACAGAACCTGTAGTAACCTGGTGAGTTACAGAACCTGTAGTAACCTGGTGAGTTACCTGTAGTAACCTGGTGAGTTACCTGTAGTTACCTGGTGAGTTACAGTACCTATAATAACCAAGTGAGTTACCTGTAGTAACCTGGTGAGTTACCTGTAGTAACCTGGTGAGTTACAGTACCTATAATAACCAGGTGAGTTACCTGTAGTAACCTGATGATTTAAAACTGTAGAGGAGGACACTCAGAGTTCCTACAGTATTTGCTGATTAACTGTTAGGTGATTTGTCCTACCTACTTTACTAATAATTGGCAGCGTTTAGAACCATGCATATCGTAATTTGATTTCTGACACGTTTCAACAAAACAGAATAGATGTGCAACTATATTTGCTATGTTAGGCCTACTCTTGAGACAGCATTTTTGTGACAATCTTTATTGCAGCTAAAAAAAATCCATATGAAAGGACCCATATAAGAAGACACTCAAGTTGCCAGCCGAATACGTAACATGTATTGCCTCTTCTTTATTCCCAGGTACCAGGCACCACGCTCATCCTCTTCATGCGTCTCATCCTCTTCATCATCCAGCTCTATAACATCAGGGCCCCAGACCCAGTGCTCTCCTCACCCCCAGAGACCCTCCTCAGCCATATACACTCCATTGGAAGGTTCCATTCCAGGGGGCCCCTGAGTCTAGATTCTAGAACATTCCAACATTCCAATGTATATCATATATGCTTATTTGCTAGGTCAAAAATATACAGGTTAGGACAATGGAATAATTCCATGCAGCAGTGTTAGAAAATAAACAATTTCATTGGACTAGCGCCTACAGGATTAGCATAAAGAATGTGACCAGTGGCCAGGAAATCAAGTAGTAAAGTGACTGTAGATAATTTGATAAACGTTTTAATTAATAGAATGACAGTAAAACAGTTATGCTATGTGTTTGATGAGTAGTTAGCTGAAATGTACTACGATTGTGGTTATTTTCTAAGTTTGATGGCAAACTTTCTGTACTGCTAACATTCACTTCCAGTAATTTTCACTCGCATTGCTAGCAATGAGGTACAATAGATTGCTAGTCCCATTGTTTATAATCCTTTCGCATTTATAGAGACATTCATGGGATTTTAGAATCCTCTCGTCCTAACCTGTATATCTGACCTGACTGCATTATCAACAATTTCATAGTGTATTATTTCACCAAACACAATTGGTCTGTAACCAAAAGTAATTTGCATTTGTGGAAAATATTGCACCGCTGAACTTTGACTAAAGTATATGACTAAAGTAATGTTTAGCTTTTGATGTACAGAAACATCAGAATAAATGGTACAAACTGTTACATAACATAACTTGTATGAGCCTACATTGTTTAGGGAATAGAGAAAATACCTGTCTTTCAAGTTGAATGAACTGCCATTGGCCACAACAAATAGGGCGAAAAGGAAAAACACCTGCCTTAACGTTTTTCTTTTGTTGTTGAGGATTTACTCGGTAATATTCTATTTTATTATATTATATTTTAGTCTGAGCACCCAATCTTCCCAAAATGTTCTAATTTTCTCACAGTATTAATTATTGTGAGAAAATAACGGTATTATTTTTTATATAACAAAGATCAAAACAAATGTGTATTCTATCAAAACTCCCGTGTTTAGTGACAGCTCCATTTGTACAGTAAGATGACATCTCTCTCGGGGTCACATGACACACTCCTTACAGTAAAATACCAATATGGCAGAAGCGGTGGGTCTTGCGCGGTAACTAAAGCAACATAACACAGGAGCACACTGTCAAATTCAACACTAATCAGTACAAGACCGCAGCGATGAGGGAGAGACAGAAGAAAAAGAAGGGGAGGACATGGGCAGAAGCTGCTAAAACGGTATTTACTGTCGTTCTATTCAACGTTTGTTGTGCTTGTTTTCCCTTCGCTCCCACTAGTACAACTGTGTTTATGAGTTCATGACCCACTGGTGCAGACGAAATGTTGCTTATGCAATGCAAGGCCTTCTTGTCGGCTAGACAAGCACTGGAAGTCCATCAAGATTTGCTTGATAGTCTTGTGGTTTCATTTACAGCAAATAGCTATATCAATGTGTCCATGTAGCTTACAATTGTAGATAGGAAATTGTGAAGAGACATCATTCTTGTTTCGACCGCATACCTACGTATTATTGAGAAAAATAACGTCTGTCTTGCGCTGTAAAGTAAACACCAAAGTGTTGCGCTAGCGTAGAGCTAGCCAGTTAGCAAGCTATGTTAGCTCTGAAATTCAATTTGACAGCTTGTTCTGAATTAATAAAATACATTGAAACATGCCCGTTGTCAAGTGTCTAAGTTAGATCTCCAGCTTAGCTCTAATCGCCCCATGTTGGTGGACACAAGCTCTAACGTTCGCTAATGACCGATGAAAGACAGCTAGCATGATAGCCAGCATTGCTAAGCTACAATAGTTGGCTAGCTAGTAACTTAACTATAGCTAGCTAGCTAACGTTAGTACATCAGTAGTGTTTATAAACAATTTATAAAGGTGTTTTAGCTACCTGGTCACTGTATTGGCCATTCAGTAATAGTAAAATGCTTAGCTATAGCTACATGTATTAGCAAATCATTGCTGTTACATTGTAAGCAAACACACTGACACACACTATATATACAAAAGTATGTGGACACCCCTGGATTCGGTTATTTCAACCACACCCGTTGCTGACAGGTGTATAAAATCGAGCACAACGCCATGCAATCTCCATAGACAAACATTGGCAGTAGAATGTCCTTACTGAAGAGCTTAGTGACTTTCAACGTGGTACCGTCATAGGATGCCACCTTTCCAACAAGTCAGTTCGTCAAATTTCTCCCCTGCTAGAGCTGCCCCGGTCAACTGTAAGTGCTGTTATTGTGAAGTGGAAACGTCTAGGAGCAACAACGGCTCAGCCGCGAAGTGGTAGGCCACACAAGCTCACAGAACGGGACCGCCGAGTGCTGAAGCACATAGCGTGTTAAAATCATCTGGCCTCGGTTGCAACACTCACGAACGAGTTCCAAACTGCCTCTGGAAGCAATGTCAGAACAAGAACTGTTCATCGGCAGCCTAAGATCACCATTCGAAATGCCAGACATCAGCTGGAGTGGTGTAAAGCTCGTCGACATTGGACTCTGGAGCAGTGAAAACACGTTCTCTGGAGTGATGAATCTGGGTTTGGCGAATGCCAGTAGAACGCTACCTGCCCCAATGCATAGTGCCAACTGTAAAGTTTGGTGGGTCTGGGGCTGTTTTTCATGGATCGGTCTAGGCCACTTATTTCCAGTGAAGGGAAATCTTATTGCTGCAGCATACAATGACATTCTAGACGATTCTGTACTTCCAACTTTGTGGCAACCGTTTGGGGAAGGCCCTTTTCAGCTGTGCACAAAGCAAAGTCCATACAGGAAATGGTTTGTCCGGCCTGCACAGAGCCCTGACCTCAACCACATCGAACACCTTTGGGATGAATTGGAACGCCGACTGTGAGCCAGGCCTAATCGCTCAACATCAGTGCTCGACCTCACTAATGCTCTTGTGGCTGATTGGAAGCAAGTCCCATAGCAATGTTCCAACATCTAGTGGAAAGCCTTCCCAGAAGAGTGGAGGCTGTTATAGCAGTGAAGGGGGGACCAACTCCATATTAATGTCCATGATTTTGGAATGAGATGTTCAACGAGCAGGTGTCCACATACTTTTGGTCATGTAGTGTAGCTACTTCTACTAGCTAGTTGTCTGGAAACCCGACGTTGAATTGGATTGAATTCTACATGGGGCAGAAATTTGTGTTTGAACCATTAAAGTTTCCTTTCAGGACCTCTACAAGCCAGAATGTTTAATAAAATGATATTTTAAAGTACTTTATTGGTTGTCCTTGCTGTTGGTCCTTTTGATGTTTGGAATGTGAGACAATATCCACAGGAAAGTATGATTACATGAACTTTATGTAATTATACTTTCCTGTGGATTCCTTTTCTCACAATCCAACCCCCCAAAAGAACCAACCGCACCGACAACCGGTAAAGTGCTTTTAAAATATCATTTTATTCAACATTTTGGCATGCAGATGTCATGAGAGGACACTTTCCTGATTCAAACACTCATTTCTGCTGACATACAATTCAATTCAACGTCTGGTTTCCAGGCTACTAGCTAGGTAGCTAACAGGACTACTATTCATATGAAAATCTTTGTGACATGTCATGGCTATGATGGTGGTGGGTGGTGTGATGGTCGTGCTTAGTCTTTCTCTTCTTACACAAATACACACACAAAGGAAGGGAATCATGTTTTGATGAGGTCATTTAGCTCTGTCTTATTCCCAGCAAGACATCTATTCTTTTGACACTGGGCAAAGGCATGCAGTACATAGCTACATCATTGGGCGGGAGTTGTCGACAGGCTCAGTCCCAGAGGTTGACTTTCTTGTCTAAATCAGCAACACCACTAATGACTTAAAAACTCAGGGGTCGTATCCGAAGGAGTGCTTATCTAGGATCAGGTCCTCCCTGTCTGCCTAATCTTATTCCCTGTGATCTAAAAGGCTAAACTGATTCTAAATCAGTACTTGTATTCAGAGTCAGAGCTATGACATGACAGCAGCGAAACTATAGAACAGCTCAGTAGAAGCTTGCTCATTGGACATGCTGTAGCGTTTTTCATTTGACCTCATATGTCAGCGCAATTTCATACTCCTAGGTACAACTATAGAATCGTGGGTTGATGATAATGTGTAGTAACACCGTAAGCAATGTGAGTACTAGGACAGGTGGAAGTATGTTGTTGTCTTTAGGCTAGATGTTGTTTACATTCCTCAAGTGGTTTTAAGCATGTATTACACTGCAATCCATTGACATATTTTGTGCTGTATTTTTTCAGGTATTGGAAAAGTACCCGAACACACCCATGAGCCACAAAGAGATCCTACAGGTGATCCAGAGGGAGAGACTGAAAGAGATCAGGTAAATGAACCGGTTCTCATATGTTTTCTGTGTGTTCTCAAAGGTCCCTTCTTAGACTCCATCTTAGACTCCTTCTTTAGCTTCCTTTAGTCCCCATCCCTGTTTGGACTTCCGTTTTGATACACAGGATCGGGGCCCGTATTCATAAAGTGTATTGAGTTCGAGTGCTGATCTAGGATCAGTTTTGTTCTTTTAGATCACAATGAGTAAGATCACATGTACAGGGTGGGACCTGATCCTAGATAAGCATTCCTACTCTGAGACGTTTTATGAATAATTTCCTCTTGTATGATTGATTGCTCATGTTCTTTCTCTTTTTATGTTCCTTTTCTTGTTTGTAATTATTACATTCACATAATTCTAATTATTTAATTTCTTTTTTTGTTGAATTTTTTTCACTCTTGTCATCCAGAAGGTAAGACAAAGCTAGTTTTGCCCAACCCCGTCCCTTGACTATCTCACTAAAATGTTGTTTTATTTTTCCTATTGCATGTTATTTACAACTTGTAACAACCAAGTTTCAGCATGGCATTACGAACATGTTATTGAATGTTATTTACAACTTGTAACAACAAGTTTCAGCATGGCATTACGAACATGTTATTGAATGTTATTTACAACTTGTAACAACAAGTTTCAGCATGGCATTACGAACATGTTATTGAATGTTATTTACAACTTGTAACAACCAAGTTTCAGCATGGCATTACGAACATGTTATTGAATGTTATTTACAACTTGTAACAACAAGTTTCAGCATGGCATTACGAACATGTTATTGAATGTTATTTACAACTTGTAACAACCAAGTTTCAGCATGGCATTACGAACATGTTATTGAATGTTATTTACAACTTGTAACAACAAGTTTCAGCATGGCATTACGAACATGTTATTGAATGTTATTTACAACTTGTAACAACCAAGTTTCAGCATGGCATTACGAACATGTTATTGCAATGTTAGGTATTGTTATTACAGCCAACACAGCCTAATAATTTCATCAGTTGCTGTTATACTCAGAATACAGTACATTGGTGCTTGATTCACACTATAGGGCCAAACTGAGCCAGGCCAAGCCGAACTGTACTGGGTTGGCCAGCTTGGCCTGGCTATGGTTCCACCATCGTTGCTGAAACTATGCTGGAAAGGGCAATGTGAAATCAAAAGGTCAGAGCGAGCACAGTACAGTTCAAGTCAGCTCTTTATTGTGAATCAGGCATTACTGTCTCCCTCCGGTGGCCAATCAGCTGTCTGCTTCATTGAGTGTAACTGGCTGTGTTCCCTTTTCCCCTGTTACCTAGTGGTACTTCCCCGCTGGCATGTCTTAATGCTATGCTCCACACCAACTCTCGCAGTGACGAAGGGATCTTTTACAAAGTACCTGGGCGAATGGGGGTCTACACACTGAAGGTCAGTTTCTCATTTCTATGAATCAAACGCATGTAACAAATGAATGCTGACAAGTGAGATTGACATAGAGTTTTCAGATATGCCTGACATTTTTTACTAATAGTCAGTGCTACATTGTAAAAAATGATATGTTAAAAGAAGGACATTTGAAAAGTAGAGCAACATTATGACTCACACAGCGAGCTTATCAGAACATTAGACATTCACATGAATCATTGTTCATTGCTCTGAATGTTAGGAGGTACTCAAAGCAGTCCGTGTTATTGGGGTGTGTACTATCTTATGGGGGCGTGTACTATCTTATGGGGGCAGGTACTATCTTATGGGGGTGTGTACTATCTTATGGGGGCGTGTACTATCTTATGGGGGCAGGTACTATCTTATGGGGGCGTGTACTATCTTATGGGGGTGTGTACTGTATATACATGTATATATACAGTTGAAGTCGGAAATTCCCTGTCTTAAGTCAGTTAGGATCACCACTTTATTTTAAGAATGTGAAATGTCAGAATAATAGTAGAGAGAATTATTTATTTCAGCTTTTATTTCTTTCATCACATTCCCAGTGGGTCAGAAGTTTACATACACTCAATTAGTATTTGGTAGCATTGCCTTTAAATTGTTTAACTCAGGTCAAACGTTTCGGGTGGCCTTCCACAAGCTTCGCACAATAAGTTTGGTGAATTTTGGCCCATTCCTCCTGACAGAGCTGGTGTAACTGAGTCAGGTTTGTAGGCCTCCTTGCTCACACACGCTTTTTCAGGTCTGCCCACACATTTTCTATAGGATTGAGGTCAGGGCTTTGTGATGGCCGCTCCAATACCTTGACTTTGTTGTCCTTAAGCCATTTTGCCACAACTTTGGAAGTATGCTTGGGGTCATTGTCCATTTGGAAGACCCATTTGCGACCAAGCTTTACTTCCTGACTGATGTCTTGAGATGTTGCTTCAATATATCCACATCATTTTCCTACCTCATGAAGCCGTCTATTTTGTGAAGTGCACCAATTCCTCCTGCAGCAAAGCACCCCCACAACATGATGCTGCCACCCTCGTGCTTCACGGTTTGGATGGTGTTCTTCGGCTTGCAAGCCTCCCCCTTTTTCCTCCAAACATAACGATGGTCATGATGGCCAAACAGTTCTATTTTTGTTTCATCAGACCAGAGGACATTTCCTCAAAAAGTACGATCTTTGTCCCCATGTGCAGTTGCAAACCGTAGTCTGGCTTTTTTATGGCGGTTTTGGAGCAGTGGCTTCTTCCTTGCTGAGCGGCCTTTCAGGTTATGTCGATATAGGACTCGTTTTACTGTGGATATCGATACTTTTGTACCTGTTTCCTCCAGCATCTTCACAAGGTCCTTTGCTGTTGTTCTGGGATTGATTTGCACTTTTCGCACCAAAGTACGTTTGTCTCCTTCCTGAGCGGTATTGTTTGTACAGATGAACGTGGTACCTTCAGGTGTTTGGAAATTGCTCCCAAGGATGAACCAGACTTGTGGAGGTCTACAATTTTTTTTTCTGAGGTCTTGGCTGATTTCTTTTGATTTTCCCATGATGTCAAGCAAAGAGGCACTGAGTTTGAAGGTAGGCCTTGAAATACATCCACAGGTACACCTCCAATAGGCTAATTGACATCATTTGAGTCAATCAGAAGCTTTTTAAGCCATGACATCATTTTCTGGAATTTTCCAATCAGTTTAAAGGCACAGTTAACTTAGTGTATGTAAACTTCTGACCCACTGGAATTGTGATACAGTGAATTATAAGTGAAATAATCTGTCTGTAAACAATTGTTCGGAAAAATTACTTGTGGCAAAATGGCAGATGTCCTAACCGACTTGCCAAAACTATAGTTTGTTAACAAGAAATTTGTGGAGTGGTTGAAAACGAGTTTTAATGACTCCAACCTAAGTGTATGTAAACTTCCGACTTCAACTGTATATGTGTATGTTGTGTGTCTGTGAATAGAAGGACATTGGGGACGTGGTGAAGGAACTGTCTGAGGAGGGGTCAGAGGAGGGGTCGGAGGTGAAGGAGCTGTCTGAGGAGGGGTCGGAGGAGGATGGTAGTGATAATCTGTCTGATTCCCAGAGAAGCACAGAGAACAACAACTACAACGCTAACAACCAGGAGGGCAGGAGGGGACGGTGGAGGAGGAGAGGTACGCTACTACTTCACAATATATTTACAACATCACTCCTTTTAATGAGGCAATGGGGAGGAGGAGAGGTAGGATATACAGGTAACTGACAAAATAGAGGAAACACCAACATACAGTTGGGCCACCACCAGCCAGAACAGCTTCAATGCACCTTGGCATCGATTATACTGTACAAGTTCCTGGAACTGCATTGGAGGGATGCGACAGTATTCTTCCATGAGAAATTCCATAATTAGGTGTTTTGTTGATGGTGGTGGAAAACTCTGTCTCAGGCACAGCTTCAGAATCTGGTGACTGAGATGGAAATGGCATATTGTTTAAATCGTTTTCATGCTCATCAAACTATTCTGTGACCACTCGTGTCCTGTGGATGGGGGCATGGTCATCCTATGGGGGCATAGCCTGCCCCAGAGAGGAAGAGGCGAAGCGAGAGGTTTTACTCCACCAAAAATCTGTCCACGAAAAGAAGCCCACGAAATGAGGAATCTTTGTATGGAGGTCAATGATAGAGAGTCGAATTTGGTATTTTAAAAAAATGCTCATTTGCTATGTGACGCTTATTTGGTCAAATAGAAGTTTTGAAATGGTTAGGTTGTTACGAATGCACTGATATAAGTGGACGCACGTGGCATTTCAGCAACTTAACAAAAAAAACTGCTTTATATCGGAGTTGTGCCTGTTGTCATAGAGATATTTAGAGGACTCTTCATGGATATAACCCGCTTTAGCATGGGCATTGCCAATGAGGGGTTCCACCATTTTAAAGTAGTCAACTAGGGTGGGGATTCCTATGATTTGGGAGCAATCAGCGAATGAAGAAGAATAAGTGACAGATTGATGCTACCCATGCTGTCACAGATGCTATTTTTTAAATTTTTAAAAATTACATTTCACCTTTATTTAACCAGGTAGGCCAGTTGAGAACAAGTTCTCATTTACATCTGCGACCTGGCCAAGATAAAGCAAAGCAGTGCGACAAAAAACAACATAGAGTTACACATGGGATGAACAAAAGTACAGTCAATAACACAATATAAACATCTATATACAGTGTGTGTAAATGGAGTAATGAGGTAGGGCAATAAATAGGCCGTAGTAGCAAAGTAATTACAATTTAGCTAATTAACACTGAAGTGATAGATGTGCAGATGATGATGTGCAAGTAGAAATACTTGTGGGCAAAAAAGTAAATAAAAACAATATGGGGATGAGGTAGGTAGTTGGGTGGGCTATATACAGATGGGCTATGTACAGCTGCAGCGATCGGTTAGCTGCTCAGATAGCTGATACTTCAAGTTAGTGAGGGAGATATAAGTCTCCAACTTCAGTGATTTTTGCAATTCGTTCCAGTCATTGGCAGCAGAGAACTGGAAGGAAAGGCGGCCAAAGTGAGTGTTGGCTTTGGAGATGACCAGCGAGATATACCTGCTGGAGCGCGTGCTGTGGGTGGGTGTTGTTATGGTGACCAGTGAGCTGAGATAAGGCGGAGCTTTACCTAGCAAAGACTTATAGATGACCTGGAGCCAGTGGGCCTGGCGACGAGAGCATACAGGTCGCAGTGGTGGGTGGTATATGGGGCTTTGGTGACAAAACAGATGGCACTGTGATAGACTGCATCCAGTTCGCTGAGTAGTGTTGGAGGCTATTTTGTAGATGACATCGCCGAAGTCAAGGATCGGTGGATAGTCAGTTTTACGAGGGTATGTTTGGCAGCATGAGTGAAGGAGGCTTTGTTGCGAAATAGGAAGCTGATTCTAGATTTAATTTTGGATTGGAGATGCTTCAAATGAGTCTGGAAGGAGAGTTGACAGTCCAGCCAGACACCTAGATATTTGTAGTTGTCCACATATTCTAAGTCAGAACCGTCCAGAGTAGTGATGCTGGTTGGGTGGGCGGGTTCAGGCAGCGATCGGTTGAAGAGCATGCATTTAGTTTTACTAGCGTTTAAGAGCAGTTGGAGGCCACGGAAGGAGAGTTGTATGGCATTGAAGCTCGTTTTGAGGTTTGTTAACACAGTGTCCAAAGAAGGGCCAGATGTATACAGAATGGTGTCGTCTGCGTAGAGGTGGATCAAGGAATCACCCGCAGCAAGAGCAACATCATTGATATATACAGAGAAAAGAGTCGGCCCGAGAATTGAACCCTGTGGTACCTCCATAGGGACTGCCAGAGGTCCGGACAACAGGCCCTCCAATTTGACACACTGAACTCTATCTGAGAAGTAGTTGGTGAACCAGGCAAGGCAGTCATTTGAGAAACAAAGGTTGTTGAGTCTGCCGATAAGAATGTGGTGATTGACAGAGTCGAAAGCCTTGGTCAGGTCGATGAAGACGGCTGCACAGTACTGTCTTTTATCGATGGCGGTAATGATATCGTTTAGTACCTTGAGCGTGGCTGAGGTGCAACCGTGACCAGCTCGGAACCAGATTGCACAGGTACGGTGGGATTCGAAATGGTCAGTGATCTGTTTGTTAACTTGGCTTTCAAAGACTTTAGAAAGGCAGGGCAGGATGGATATAGGTCTGTAACAGTTTGGGTCTAGAGTGTCTCCCCCTTTGAAGAGGGGGATGACCGCGGCAGCTTTCCAGTGGTTAGAAATCTTTGACGATACGAAAGAGAGGTTGAACAGACTAGTAATAGGGGTTGTAACAATGGCTGCAGATCATTTTAGAAGAGAGGGTCCAGATTGTCTCGCCAGGCTGATTTGTACGGGTCCAGGTTTTGCAGCTCTTTCAGAACATCAGCTATCTGGATTTGGGTGAAGGAGATGCTGGGGAGGCTTGGGCAAGTAGCTGTGCGGGGTGCGGAGCTGTTGGCCGGGGTTGGGGTAGCCAGGAGGAAAGCATGGCCAGCCATAGAGAAATTCTCGATTAACGTGGATTTATCGGTGGTGACAGTGTTTCCTAGCCTCAGTGCAGTGGGCAGCTGGGAGGAGGTGCTCTTATTCTCCATGGACTTTACAGTCCCATAACTTTTTGGAGTTAGAGCTACAGGATGCAAATTTCTGTCTGAAAAAGCTAGCCTTTGCTTTCCTAACTGACTGTGTGTATTGGTTCCGGACTTCCCTGAAAAGTTGCATGTCGCAGGGACTATTTGATGCTAGTGCAGTACGCCACAGGATGTTTTTGTGCTGGTCGAGGGCAGTCAGGTCTGGAGTGAACCAAGGGCTATATCTGTTCTTAGTTCTACATTTTTTGAAAGGGGCATGCTTATTTAAGATGGTGAGGAAATTACTTTTAAAGAACAACCAGGCATCCTCAACTGTTATAGCTATAATGGCACAGATACAAAGATGATTCCTCTGTCTATCTCTATGGCCTGTTGTGTACACAAGTATCTGCCCTCTCATTGGCTAGAATGGTCCCACCTGATCTTGCCTCTTCCCACCTGCCTTTCATCTTTGAGGACATGTATTTACATTTTTAGAGCGGTCACTGAAATATCTTGTCAATATATTAGACATTCTTGGCCTGCCCAGCATTTTTATACATGACCCTAAGCATGATGGGATGTTAATAGCTTAATTAACTCAGGAACCACACCTGTGTGGAAAGCATCTGCTTTCAAAATACTTTGTATCCCTCATTTACTCAAGTGTTTCCATTATTTTGGCAGTTGCCTGTATTTCAGCTTCACCTTTTTCCATGATGATTAGGCTATATAATTGCACTACTTGAAATTGACTGAAATGGGTGCTGATGCTCATTTGGGTGCAGACGTTACTCTTTATAACTTGGTGCCTGGCCCACCCAAACATGAAGTTATTGTGGTGTTTCTATTTTCACTATTGAGTTTGCAGCTTTACATCTTGTGATAAATACTGTACATACATCAGACTGTTTCCCATCTTAGTAACACTTTAGAAGGAGTTTAAGTTTCGGCCATTTCTGTCATAATTTTTTTCCTGTTATAACAGGAAATCTTTTTTTTTTTTTTTTTTAAATGATGTTTGAGCCACACTTCCTCATGTACTCATATGAATGAGTTAAGGAACCGTTGAAACAAAGTAATAGCTTATCTACTGAACACAAGGACATCTTGTTTTCTGTTTTTGTTTTCTATTGTTATTGTTTTTAATACCATTGCAAAAAAAATCCATCAGAGCAAATGCTATCAAAAGAACCACAGAGACACAAGTCAAAGGGTTACAGCTACGGTGAGTGAGAAATGAACATGCAAGCCTTGTAAAAAAACAGGAAATAGCTGTTGTTTTAAGTAATCTTGCTACTAGCAGGTGGGTTTTTTGGTGTTTGAAAAGACAATTCTTCATTTAAAAAGGCAAAAATGTTGTGTATGTTTCCATCAATCTTTTTGATTAATTAATTAACTATATGCAACAGATTTGATAGTGTATGATCTCAAAAAAACATATCTACTTTGGTGTATCCATCTTAAAGATGAACTGAAACACTAAAATAACATCAATTTCATGTTGAAATTTCAGCTTTTTGGATGTTAACGTTGGGGGTTGATGTTTCTAAGCCTAATAATGTGTTGTTGACTGTCTATCTAAGTTGTGCTATGTTGTGTTTCCTTCCCAGGGCCCTCCAAGCTGCCGCCTGATCCGTTGTCTCCTCAGCCACGCTGTTCATCTCCCTCTGTCCCCAGCAGCAAGCTCATCTCTCCCTCACAGAAACACTGCAAGAAGGCCCTCAAACAGGTACAGTAGGCCACTGTGCTGATGCTCCATCGTCTTCGGTATC
Source organism: Salvelinus namaycush (assembly GCF_016432855.1). Taxonomy (NCBI): domain Eukaryota; kingdom Metazoa; phylum Chordata; class Actinopteri; order Salmoniformes; family Salmonidae; genus Salvelinus; species Salvelinus namaycush. The sequence continues at coordinate 8,592,095 of NC_052334.1, read as the reverse complement.
AATTTCACTGGTTAATAGAGATGTAAAAGAGATGTTTTCTCAACAAGACTAACCTAATAAAGGTTAAATAAGGTCCTACTGCTGACCTGTTGCCTCCTGAGTGCCTATCAGTGTCTCAGTGATGCTCCCTGTGCTAATATAGCTCTAATTTCTGAAATGTGGCTAAAGACACCAGTTTTGTAGAATAAAATACCAGTTTTGTCAAATAAATGCAGACATGACGTTCACGGTGCTTGTTAAATTTAACTGCTTCTTTGTTTCAAAAACATATTGTGTAAGTTATTTTAAAAACACAATGGGGGTGTGGGGTGAGAGGGGAAAATAAACGCCTTTTGCTGAGTTGTATTAATTTCCTCACAAACCTTCCCATTGGTCTTCCTTAGCTTGCATCTGAAATGGCAACCTATTCCCTATATAGTGCACTACTTTTTACCAGAGCCCTGCTGGCCCTGGTCAAAAGTAGTGCACTATATTGGGTGCCACTTTGGTTGCCCCATTAGCCTTTTGTGCTCTGCATAATTAGATTTCAGTTGATTGCAGATCGTAATGAGTTCCATCTGCAATACTGTGGAATTTTCAGCTGTGTGTGTAAAAACAGTTTTACGGGTTTATTGGGCCAAAAGAAACCCTAGTCAGATGAAGATTTGGCTCCAAGGTGAGGCACACAGAGTAGACATTGGGTTTATTTTTTAGTCCACCTGGCCTTGCTGCTATTCCAGTTTCAACTGTTCTGCCTGCGGTTATGGAACCGCCACCTGTCCCAGACCTGCTGTTTTCAACTCTTAATGATCGGCTATGAAAAGCCAACTGAAAATTATTCATGATTATTATTTGACCATGCTTGTCACTTATGAACATTTTGAACATCTTGGCATAGTTCTGTTATAATCTCCACCCGGCACAGCCAGAAGAGGACTGGCCACCCCTCATAGCCTGGTTCCTCTCTAGGTTTCTTCCTAGGTTTTGGCCTTTCTAGGGAGTTTTTCCTAGCCACCGTGCTTCTACACCTGCATTGCTTGCTGTTTGGGGTTTTAGGCTGGGTTTCTGTACAGTACTTCGAGATATTAGCTGATGTACGAAGGGCTATATAAAATAAACTTGATTGATTGATTGATATTTTCCATCTGTAACTGTTATATACTGGGGCGGCAGGTAGCCTAGTGGTTAGAGCGTTGGTTGCAAGATCAAATCCCCGAGCTGACAAGGTAAAAATCTGTTGATCTGCCCCTGAACGAGGCAGTTAACCCACTGTTTCTAGGCCGTCATTGAAAATAAGAATTTGTTCTTAACTGACTTGCCTAGTTAAATAAAGGTTAAATTAAGAAAAAAATATTATAATAAATACTGTAAAAATAGAAAGAATGAAGAATAGTGAATGATTTGGTCTCATGAAAATGTATGCTAATGCAACTTATTTCATTGTGGCATTTAAACAAATAATTTACCCATTAGACAGTACGACTAATTTGCGATAGTGAAAGTGGTGATGATTCTAAACTCAGCAAAAAAAGAAACGTCCCTTTTTCAGGACCCTGTCTTTCAAAGATAATCCGTAAAAATCCAAATAACTTCACAGATCTTCATTGTTAAGGGTTTAAACACTGTTTCCCATGCTTGTTCAATGAACCATAAACAGTTAATGAACATGCACCTGTGGAATGGTCGTTTTGACACTAACAGCTTACAGACGGTAGGCAATTAAGGTCACAGTTATGAAAACTTAGGACACTAAAGAGGCCTTTCTACTGACTCTGAAAAACACCAAAAGAAAGATGCCCAGGGTCCCTGCTCATCTGCGTGAATGTGCCTTAGGCATGAGGACTGCTGATGTGGCCAGGGCAATAAATTGCCATGTCCATACTGTGAGACGCCTAAGACAGTGCTACAGGAGGGACAGCTGATCTCCCTCGCAGTGGCAGACCACGTGTAACAACACCTGCACAGGATCGGTACATCCGAACATCACACCTGCGGGACAGGTACAGGATGACAACAACAATTGCCAGAGTTACACCAGGAACGCACAATCCCTCCATCAGTGCTCAGACTGTCCGCAATAGGCTGAGAGAGGCTGGACTGAAGGCTTGTAGGCCTGTTGTAAGGCAGGTCCTCACCAGACATCGACCGGCAACAACGTCGCCTATGGGCACAAACCCACCGTCGCTGGACCAGACAAGACTGGCAAAAAGTGCTCTTCACTGACGAATCGCGGCTTTGTCTCACCAGGAGTGATGGTCGGATTTGGGTTTATCGTCGCAGGAATGAGCGTTACACCGAGGCCTGTACTCTGGGGCGGGATCGATTTGGAGGTGGAGGGTCGTCACGGTCTGGGGCGGTGTGTCACAGCATCATCGGACTGAGCTTGTTGTCATTGCAGGCAATTTCAACGCTGTGCGTTACAGCGAAGTCATCCTTCTCCCTCATGTGGTAACCTTCCTGCAGGCTCATCCTGACATGACCCTCCAGCATGACAATGCCACCAGCCATACTGCTCGTTGTTAAGTTTGCTGAAAATAAACGCAGTTGACAGTGAGAGGACGTTTATTTTTGTGCTGAGTTTAGAATACATCACATGATATACACTACACATTTGGTTCAAAATGTCAATTAGAAACTGGGTGGTTCGAGCCCTGAATGCTGATTGGCTGACAACCGTGGTATATCAGACCGTATACCACGGGTATGACGAAAACATTTATTTTTACTGCGCTAATTATGTTAGTAACCAGTTTATAATAGTAATAAGGCACCTTGGGGGTTTGTGGTATATGGCCAATATACCACAGCTAAGGACTGTATCCATGTTGGGTCTTGCCTAAGCTGTGGTATATTGGCCATATACCACACCCCCTTGGGCCTTAATGCTTAATTAAACCACGTAGAGTCTAAGACAGGAGCTGGCATTCATCTTGGCACTGGTAAATAATCTATGATTTTCCTTCTTCCTCTTCTCTGTCCCCCAGGCCCTGAAGCAGCAGCAGCAGAGGAACCAGCGGAGACAAGGGGGCATGCCCACAACCTCCAGCCCTAGACTACTGCTTAAGACTGACACCATTGCCAGTAAGACCGGTAGGTGGCAGACTTCCACATATCCAGTACACTACGTTGTTGATATACATCCTTAGTAGAAGCCTACAGGAAACACAAACAATCACTGTCGATGATGATCAGTGGTCATCTCAAGTCTAACACTAGTCTATATCCTTATACAAAGCAGTGTGCTTATGGCTTTCTTATCCAAGTTCTAAAAAAGGGGGCGAAACATTTTAAATGTAGTGTATCCACTTGTGTGGCTAAATTGTGTTTAAATCTAATCGTGTTCCTCTCTCTCTCTCTCTGTCTGACCAAGCAGACTCCTGTCCTGCTGCTGGTACCAGGAAGATGTCCCAGAGGTCCAGTCGACTCAGTGCACGTCAGTAGTAGACTCATTCAGCTCGTCTTTGTCCTTTACATATAGCAGGCGTATACATGCCAGTCTGTTGGACTGGTCCCAGATCTGTTTGTGCTGTCTTGCCAACTCCTATGGTTATTGACACGTCAAACATAGCAACAACCATAGAAGTTGTCTACAGCACAAACAGATCTGGGACCAGGCTCAGTATAGTACCAAGTCTCTGTATCCTCTCTTGTTGTTTTGTATGATTTTACTCTTCTCTTGTGTTGTTGTCTCCAGGGCAACTGAAGCGTACCAAGTGTGCAGAGATAGACGTTGAGACACCAGACTCTATCCTGGTTAACACCAACCTGCGTGCCCTGATCAACAAACACACCTTCTCTGTCCTGCCCACAGAGTGCCAAGAGAGGCTACTGACGCTACTGCCTGAGGGCGACCAACAGGTGGGGCCATACTAGATATCATCAGGTCTCTAGCGACAGAGAGGTTTAAAACCAAGAGACTCAACTTGCGCTTAATTCCTGTAATCGTCCACCTGTATAATTCCTGTTTTCATTATTCGGATTCCGTTGCAAAACGTTTAGTCTGTTGCGAAACGTCTTGCAACAGGAACCGTTTACTCCAAATGGAAAATGTTTTGCAAAGAAAACTAAAGTTTATGGTGGACAATTTCAGGTAGGTTCCTCCCCGTTTTGTTCCGTTTGCCCTGTTTGGTTCCTAGGGTAAACGGTAAATGCTTTCCGTTGCAAAGCGTTTTGCAACAGACAAAACATTTTGCAACAGGATCCGACTAATGAATACACCCCAGGTATTTGCAGGACATAATCACATGGTGAGTCTCTCTTTATGTACTGATGATGGTGATTATAGTGATGATGATTATAGTGATAGTGATGATATTATAGTGATAATGATGATAGTGATGATGATGATTATAGTGATAGTGATGATAGTATAGTGATAATGATGATAGTGATGATGATGATTATAGTGATAGTGATGGTGATGATTAGTGATACTTATGATGATGATTAGTGATAATGATGATTATGATAGTGATGATGATGATAGTGATGATGATTATAGTGATAATGATGGTGATGATGATGATTAGTGATAATGATAATTATGATAGTGATGATGATTATAGTGATAATGATGGTGATGATGATGATTAGTGAAAATTATGATGATAGTGATGATGATGATGCTGCAGTTTGTCATGATGATGATGTACATAATACGTCTCTGTCTGTATCTCTAGGCCTGTATGGATGGTCTGTTGAAGGTCACCAGTTCTGCCTTAAACAATGAGTTTTTCACATCAGCAGCTCAGTCCTGGAAGGAACGACTGGCGGAAGGTCAGTGCTTCTAACCTGATCCGAGATCTGTTTGTGCTCTCTTGCTTGATGGTCTTTGGCTTGATAATGACCATTGGCAAGACCGCACAAACAGATCTTGGACCAGGTGATTGTGTTTCTGCTTCAAAATAGAACATGGATAAAATGTGTTAATACTCAACTATTAAAGTTTTCATAAAAATTGCTATTTTTCATATTTCTAGTAACTGTTTTTTTTAAATGTCTCGTAAACCTTTTTATATTTTCCAAACCACCCAGGTGAGTTCACTCCTGAGTTGCAGCTGAGAATGCGTCAGGAGATTGAGAAGGGGAAGAAGGTGGAGCATTGGAAGGAGAGCTTCTTTGAGAACTACTATGGTGAAAAGTAAGTCATTTTTTTCAGGGCTGGAATCTTTAAAATATAAAGCAATTATTGTTATATCAAGCTTTATTTCTCAGAGACCAAACTTGCTACTTGTAATTTATATACTTTAAACATTCTTGAGTTATCCTTTCTTTATGCAGTTGGCTGATCTCTCACTCTCATTCTGTATGTCTCCCCCCTCCCTCTCTTTCTATCCAGCTCTGGACTCAGCTTAGAGGAATCCAAAGAGCTGCTTGAGTCTGGTCTCAGTTTGGAGCTCTCAGCCACCAAAGCCCAGTCGTCTCCTCCATCACAGCCACGTCCTGCTGGCCAAGTACTGCAAGACGCCAAGATCCCTGCGAACAGCTGCCAGACTCGCTCTTCAGAGAGGAGGCTCCGATCTTCATCACTGCCCATAAACCCGACATGTAAACCCATAGAACCTACCAAGTCAAGGCCAGAGCCTGTTCAAGACGAACCAGTAGCAGTCCCACCCGTTGTACTACCGGTGCTGCCAAAGATCGTTCAGAAGACACTGGAGGTTGAGTACCCCAGACACAGGACTCGTAGTAGAGGTTTATCCCTACCTATAGTGGCAGTGGAGGCAGCTCTTGTGCGGAGACATGATGTGGTGGATTCAACCTCAACGGTTACTCCACTTGGAGACAAGCAGAAGGAGAAAGATGAGGAGCAGGATTTGAAAGAAGCCCAGCCAGACACCCCCCAGTACCCTGAGATCCCCCCGTCCCCTGAGATCCCCCCGTCTCCTGAGATCCCCCCGTCCCCTGAGATCCCCCCTTCCCCTGAGATCCCCCCGTCCCCTGAGATCCCCTCGTCCCCTGAGATCCCCCCGTCCCCTGAGATCCCCCCGTCCCCTGAGATCCCCCCGTCCCCTGAGATCCCCCCGTCCCCTGAGATCCCCCCGTCCCCTGAGATCCCCTCGTCCCCTGAGATCCCCCCGTCCCCTGAGATCCCCCCGTCCCCTGAGATCCCACCATCCCCTGCCCAGGAGAGTCATCCAGAGGTCTGCCCCCAGATGAAGCTCAGTTCATCACTGCCCATCGACCTTCCAGAGCCTCTGGGAGTAGACAAGCATAGTGGGGAGAGGAGGGAAGATGTTGGCGTTACACCAGAGAGAGGAGCCTCAGCCCCTGTGTCAGTCACCTCTGTATCCGCCCCTGTATCCGCCCCTGTACCCACCCCTGTACCCACCACCCCTGTACCCACCACCCCATCCCCAGAGCCGTTGAAAAGGAAGTCCTCGTCCAGTGAACAGGAAGTAGAGCTGACTCCAGAGAAGAGGGCCCGCATCACTCCACCAGCAGTATCTGTGGTAACCTCTCCAGCAGCCACAGTAACAACAGCAGAGACAGTGCCCCCGCTTCAGGTAACAATGTAATATTGTATATTGGAATGTATTTGTGGTGAATAAAAGCGTCAGGTACATTTAGACCAAATGTGTCTACTAACACCAGGAAGGCCCACAATTTTTTTAAATGTCTTGTTCACTTTGTTTTTCAGATTACTGTGTCGCGAATCCTATCAGTCCCAGTCCTTGCATCTCCAACCCAGGTGTCCCCCAGGACCCCTCTCCCTGTCTCCCTCAGTCCCAGTCCCAGCCCTGGTCCTAGCCCTGGACGCATTGGTGCTCGCACTCTGGCTGACATCAAGGCTAAAGCCCAGCTAGCCCGGACCCAACGTGCAGCAGCAGCTGCAGCGAGCTCCTTCTCTAAAGGTGCAGTACCAGGCCCAGGACCAGGAGGAGGCAATGGAGAGCAAGGAAACCATAGAGCTTCAGCTCAGACCCTCCACTCCAGACCCTCCTCCTCCACCCAAAGCTCCACCCAATCTCAGTCAACCACCAAGCTGCCAGCAAGCCTCACCATTGGTCAATCTACCTGTCAATCACCCGATGCAGTCACCACACTAGCCCACTCCCGTTCTGTCCAATCAGGCTCCTCTGTGCCCTTTGACCTTAGCCTGTCTCAAAGAGGCTCCAACACCAGCAGAGCGTCTCTCACTGATGATCGACAGAGAGGCTACTCTGCTGGTAACATGAGCCCAGGTTTTCTGATGGGGCCTCAACATGGGAACAGTCAACATACATCACACCCATCAGGTCCCCAGTCAACCTCTAGCCTCACTTCATCTGTGTGTGGTGTGAAGAGCCAGTATGTATCTGGAGGCTCCATGGCAGCCAGGGCTAGCCACTTCATCCCAGCCAACAACCCCCTGGTCACATCTCTCCTCCAGGGGAAAGAGGTTCCTCTGGAACAGATCCTCCCCAAGCCGCTGGCCAAGGCAGAGGTCCAGGTGGCCCAGACCAAACCCTCCCATGATGACAAATGGAAGATAAAGTCCCACAGCACAGCCGGGACAGCCAGTGGTGAAAGCCAGAGTCAGTACCTACACTCTGGTGGTGTGGAGGACAACAGTAGATCCAAACAGCAAGGATCCATAGGCTGCTCCCCCTCTGCCATACCTGGAACAAGAGCAGGTAAGTTGGCAGAGCTCCAGCACCATCAAAGGGAAACACCTAACAAAGACATCCAGGAGCAGATCCTCAGGGCTCTGATGCAGAGGGCCACCCAGCAGCACCAGAACCAGCCGTATGGGGTCTCAGGCGAGGCTCAGCGTGCCCAGTTTGGAGCCTGCAATCTAGGGCACCAGGAGGAGTGTGGGGATCGTCCCCGGTTCTCCGCGGGGTTCCCTGGAAGGAAGAGGATGTCCAGGCCTGCCATGTCAGGGCACTACCTCCTCAATGTTTCCACGTACGGACGAGGCTCAGAGAGCAGTAAACGCTCCCACCCATTGGCTACCGCCAACACCTCACTGACCCCTCTGGCCAATCTGAAGAGAGAACACACAGAGGGAGAGGAGCTGGCTAACGAAGGGGAGGAGTCAGTGGAGAATAAGCCTCCTTCTCATTCTAACTCAGCCGGAGGAGTCAAGATGGAACAGCAGGGCTTCTCAATCACAAAAATGGGTGAAGCTCTGGGCTTTCAGCGCTGTTCCAGGATAAAGTCTGAGTCTCCATCAGTGGAGGGCTGTCCACCGGAACGGAAGGACAAAAGTTTAGCCAGTACAGAGAGAGACAGTGGCACTTCTGCAAGAGCCAAAGAAACCAACCTTTTCACCCAATCACAGCACAGGAGGCACCTGGAACTTTGCAATAGTAAACAGGGTGGTCATTCTGAGCCATATTGGGTATCTGTATCTCCCCACGTGGGGACCATGGACCCCAGTCACCCCAGTACTCACCAGCATCCGTCTGCCTTTCAAACCCAGAGACCTCCAATCAATAATCAGGAATCCATGGTGGGGTCCTGCTACAGTGGCACCATCAGCATGTCTGTACCTCACACTCTGAGTCTGAACCACAGTGCTGCTGTTTCAGGTACCGCTTCCAGCACCTCCCTCTCTGTGTCAGGTAATGGTGGGGACAGCGGCAGTGGCACCGGCAGTGTCATGTCTTTCTCAGTGACCGTCACTACCATACCTGCCGGTCACCCTTTGGACCACATAAACCAGGGGGAGGGGTCTCCAGAGCAGGGGTGTATGGAGGTATCTGGTATAGAGGACGTTCAGTCTAAATGCTACTGCCGACTCAAAGCTATGATCATGTGTAAAGGGTGTGGGGCCTTCTGCCATGACGATTGCATTGGCCCTTCGAAACTCTGTGTCTCGTGTCTAGTGGTACGATAAAACGAATAATGTTAGAAATGTAGAAATGATTTGTTTCAAATCTTTATTGTTGCACCAAGGAATAAGTTAGCATCAAGTAATCTACCATTGTCAAGAAGTAGTTACCAGCAGGGTTGGGGTCAATTCGATTTCAATTCAGGAAGTAAACTGATTTGAATTCCGATTCTAATTTTCTCACAGAAAAAAAGGGGAATTGCAAAGTCAGTTTATTTCCTGAATTGATTAAATTGAAGTGGGATTGACCCGAACCATGGTTACCAGGGTAAAATGCACAGTGGCCATACTAAACCCAACCCATGGTTTTCAGTGGGGAGGCAAAGCATTTACGCTAGACGATCATAGTCTTGTTTAATCTGTTCCATCTGAGAAAGACTGGTTTGTTTTGGCCAATTCACAGTAGTAGTTTTGTTTTGAACTGTTCAAATCAAATCTGCACCTTTCAGACTTGAGACATGTTGAATCTTGGCAATACTTTGCACTTGGACATGTTAGTGTTCTATATTTTTGTAAAGATAGTTTAGATTTTTAAAAAGAAAGAAAAAAATGAATGTTGCTATTTTTGTAGAACGTAATAACACTGTTGTTATGTTAAAGACTGCCACTCCTTGTTGTGGAGTTTAAGTTCTGATGTTTAAAAAGGTGAAGAAGGGAGTTCAATGAGGTTTGCGTGTAGGTGGGGGAGTACAAATATACTGATTTATATCGATTTTAAAGGTTGCAATCAATCATTTATATATTTACAGTACTAGAAACAGTCTTACAGATATATAACAATGAGAATAGATATTTGAAATTATTATTTTGATTATAAAAAATATGTCACAATGATTGCACTTAGCTTTTCTAAGTACTAACACTTACTGGGCAAAGGACTTGAATGACAGCTCTACTGTGTGTATACTGTACACTATACATGTAGTGTACACTGTACATGTAGTGTACACTATACAAGTAGTGTACAGCCTTCGTACTCTAACATGGTGTTGAAAAGTTAAAGCACTTCACAGATAAATGGATAAATAGTGCCCTTCGAGGAGCAAGCTGAGTAGCCTGGTTCCAGATCTGTTTGTATTGTTTTACGACAGTGGCCATAGGAGTTGTCAATACAGTACTAACATATCTGCGGCAAGACTACTAACTAAGATCTTTCCCATTTCAGTCTAAGGTCATTGGTGAAGTTTTACCGACACCGTGAACCTTCATTGCCTCCTAAAACCTTGACTTAAAGATATTGTCTCATGACGCATTATTTTTCATACGTGGATGCTTGTTTGTGGATAGCAACGTAACTATTAGCCGTGATGTACAGTTAAAACACTCAGAGAAAGAAGGGAGTAAAATGTATTATTCTTTTGCTTTGTAAATATTGTCTTTAAGCTATATTTAGAAATGAATTCTCTATCTAAGCTTTATGTACGTTGCTTAAGCATATCCAACATTATATCCAACATTATATGTTTTTATTGCAAAAGAGTTTATATCTCTAAAAGAAACTACGCAAAAATGTGTATTTAAACGCTAAATGCTGTACTCTCAAGAAACCATTCAAAGTATAGGCTCCTGGTATATACAGGTTGATAGGGAGGTAGAGGTACAGTTTACTACATATAAAGCAAAGGCACATAATATTGGTATGCATGGTGATTGCAATTATAAAATCTAAATGTATCAATCATATTTTTGAATGATCTGACTAAAACTAAAGATAGTTGCTGAGTACCGGTATATTTTATAGAAATCATTTCCATGGTAACATGCCAAAGTCACCTCATGAAAACTAAAAGATCAGATCTCTTTTTTTTTAATGTCTGACTAGTTAAAGAAAGTAATATATTTTAAGTCATATATTTTAATATAAAAAATCTATTTACAAATCTTTTTTTTTAAAGAACAGGGTATTTTTTTTTAAATGTTTTTGTTTGAGTGGACAGACCAATTACTTTTGTAACAGAAAAAAATCCCCAGGTTTTCTGATTCTGTATGTCCTTTTCCACTGAAGTCCTGCCTGGAATATTTTAACCCTCTGAACTGAATGCTCTTGTAATGACTTTGGTTAATAAGATAAGGGTCTTTGTTTTATGTCTTACACATATTTCCAGCATTAACTATGTGCTTTATTTAGGGAAAAATTAATGCCTGTAAATTAACAATACAATTTCATGGCACCGTTTGTAAGTGGTCGGTGGATTGGATCCAGGCTCTGTGTGTGTGTGTGTGTGTGTGTGTGTGTGTGTGTGTGTGTGTGTGTGTGTGTGTGTGTGTGTGTGTGTGTGTGTGTGTGTGTGTGTGTGTGTGTGTGTGTGTGTGTGTGTGTGTGTGTGTGTGTGTGTATATATATATATGTGTATCACATGATTCTCAAAAAGTTTAAAGTCTACGTCCCAAATAGCACCCTATTCCTTTATAATGTTGGGAATAGGGCGCCAATTGGGAAGCAACCAAATGGTTCAGAAATGGAGGGTTCATATTTTGTAAGGATATAAAAGAGACCTTATATTTATGATTTCCCCTCTATCATTGCAAACTTTTTTGCAAAAAATATTTTAAAAAATCTGTTGACTGACTTGTGATGGTGGCTGGATTGCAAAGAGAAAGTTGTTTTTACCTACAGTACATTTTGTAAACAGGCAGCTAACGTCTTTATTGATGAATAATTGATTTAGTAGCCTACTCAACTTTGTCCTTTTTCTCAAACCTTGATTGACTTTTTTTTAAAGCAATTGACAGCCTAAATTCAGAGGGATATATTGATTAGATTAATTTTGAAACCTAAGGACAAAAAATAAAGGTTGAGGATAGATTTGGGGGAAAGTGTTTTCTAAGTGTCATCGGGCAATCAATAATGGTTTGAAAATGTCTGTTTGCTTGTCTTGTGAAGGGTACATTCCCCTCTGTCTGTGTCATTTTTGCTGTTTTTAGATTTTAAAGTCTCCATTTTAAAATGCAGGTGAATGTAATATAGTAATCAGCACTTGTCAACAAAGAATAAATAACAATGTGAAAACATTTTGATTGTGTGTGACATTTGTATGTCAATCAAATTCAATCAAACATATTTTACAAAGCCCTTTTTACATCAACAGTTGTCACAAAGTGCTTGACAGAGACCCGGTCTAGACCCCGAAGAGAAAGCAATACAGAAGCACAGTAGCCAGGAAGAACTCCCTAGATGGAAGGGACCTAGGAGGAAACCAAGAGAGGAACCAGATCATACTCTTCTGGCTGGTGGATCATACTCTTCTGGCTGTAACTGTTATGTGACTCTACTCTAATACTAGTACAACTTACACAATAGGCATACTATCAGTACCACATCATATTAAGACAGTAGGCTTTTACACTTGCCTCATCTTTTTCACTCCACTAAGAAGAGATACAATCCCCAGTTCAGATGCAATGTTGTTTCCATATTACACATGATAAAAATATGCTACAGAGAAAGTATATTGTTGATTGGAATGTTGTAGCATACCTGCTGACTATCCCATATATCATATAATTATTATGCACATAAAATATATCAACAAACTGGGGTCTTGAGTGGTGTTTACTGTGCGCCCGTCTCTACGCTGTGTGATGCGCGCGCAGCCCCATCTTGCTCGCCCGCGCTTTGCTGTCTTCGGGTGTTCGGTTGTTCATGATGCTGAGGAGAGAGCGCGGCGCTCGTACACTTTTATGAGACGCCACCACCGAAGATTTTTATAACTAACACAAGATAGACCAGAGCCTGTCGTGTCCAATGAATCATAGTGGGCAGAGCCAAGCACGAGCTAGTGAGATTCTATTTGTGCGTTCTAGACTGTTCCTACTGTGTGAAGTGCGCGTGTGCATTAACTAAATTCGCCCTAAACAGCAGCATTTTTAGAGACTTTGGCAAAGGGTAAAGTCTCCTACTGCCGGCCACCGGGCTTCCTCTCATCACCATATTTGGTAGTGAGTGGAAACGCCAACCGGATGCTTCACATTTATACATCCGGTGAAATATGTGTCTCATTGTTCTATCTGTGCCACCACCGTAATTCTGAGTCGTAGGCTATGAAACAGGAAACGCACTGGATATGGTACAGTTTATGTATAATATCAATCGTTTTGCATTGCTCGGTCAGCAATAACGAACGAATGCGGACAGACAGGTGAGACTGAGTGCAGCGATGATTCACGAAGGAAATATCCTGACTACTTATATCCTCTTCATCTGATGTTGATGCTATAAACGTCACTTGCGTGATTTTCAAACTGGTAAGGCTAATTATATGTATAATTTTCATTTAAATAGCCTATAGAGTGGAGAAGGCACATCTAAATTAGGCTACTACACATTTATTAGGGTAGATATTTAGGGTACATTATCATATCGCATATTCCTTTAAGATGCATCACACGACACACTCATATTGCGGAAACAAGGTGAATAGGGAGTTAAAACAGCAGTATGGCCGCGTAGATCGTTCGGTTCCTTCCAGATCTGAGACGCATAAAGTATTGTAAAGCTAATGATTCGTCACCGAGAACGTGGATGGTGTTTTCGCCTTTCGAGCCCTATAAGCCCTAGTCCTCCGTATGTTGACTCACTTAAAATTATGTTATCATTAGCTAGGATACCTACTCGGCTAGGTGCGGTAGATATATCACTGCGTTATTCAAATGACACATTTATTATTTTAGTGTGTGCTGTGATGCTCCTATAGAGGCTGATGCGCTTGAGTTCATTCATTGCAAATGAAACCCGTAGAATGACGTAATGCTTGGCGATAGGCCTACTATCACCGATGTATTTGCATTTCGTTTAGGTTGACCTTATTATATTAAAAACGCTGATATGCCTAATAATGCAGATGATATAGCTCAGGCCGTTTGGCATTTGATGATGGATGATCATCACCGTCATCTATGGAGCGCAGTTTGGGTATTTTTGTGTCAAAAAAGATACACCTCAAATAACACTAATTGACGTGTCAAATAAGCTTTTATTTTGAAGAGTCAAATAACAAAATTATAGACTGTCTTGTGCGCTGAATTTGCATGCGCAAGCCAAGCGCCAGCACTATGGTCTAAAGCACTGTCAAAGTGAAACAAAAAGTCTGCAAACAAGCACACACAGACCACGATGTGTTTACAGTACCGCGTTGGTAATAAACCATTATTTGTTCGATCGACTGGGAAAACGTCTGTGTGAGCATTTGAAATAAAACCAGGATCTGAAATGTTAGCTAAGTAGTGCAACATTCTCCCCGACATGCAACCAGACACGGGGAGAAAAGATTGATCCTGCAGCTTCTGCCAGCCATATCCCAAACAGTTGCACCTAATTCATCCTAGCTAGTCAAAATACAGAATAAATAAGGATTTTGTCAACATTGATGACCGTTTGGAAACTGGAGGTAGGCTGTTTCTCTGCTACGTTGACTTCGGTTTGCAGTATGACAAAGTCACTCACATATCTTTGATGCAGATGTTTTTAGCAACTTTTTGGGGTTACCTAGCTAACACTCAATGCAAACAGCCTGAAAACAATGAGCAGAAACTGCATTAATTGTCATTATTCTTAGCAATGGTATTGCTACGGCAGCCACGTGTTGTTCTCCTATTAAAATCGAACTTCCATTAATGAAAATAACTAGCTAGTTAGTAGGCCTTTTGCCCCGAGCCAGATACTTTTGAGGAGATAGGACACACCGTTGGAATTGTATTAACGCCCATTGTGTACGTTGCCCCGACGTCGTCAATGGGCCGCGCGTTGCATTCTTGGACAAGGACTGTCCAAGGACTGAATGGGAGTCAATTGGGCGCTAGCTCAAAAACCCAACAAGAAGTATAAACATTACAAATGTTTTCCGAGATTTGAGATAATTATCTTGTTCTTTGTAATATCGTATAGCTTTGGGATCCTGACATTACATACGTTCGAGGAAAATAGGCACATTTATCGACTCATACCCTGAATCTGAGTAGGGGGTTGAATGGCGATGGCCTTAGCAACCGTGGTACCTGGCATGACAACGTGAACGCGATTGGTCGACAGTATGCTGAGTGGGGCGTTAAACGTTGCACATGTTCATTGGCCAATGGGATCTCCTTTCTCCAATATCTCTGCCCACGCTATCGTTATAAGCAGGGCTAGCGTGGCTTGATAGGGCCGGGTCCGACCATAATCGATACGAAATTAAAACTCTTATAAATTAGGGGTATTTTAGACGATGACACCTAGCTACCTAACTAGCTACAGAAACAGATGTCGCTTTGCTATGTTTTGGAGTAGATTGTTTGCACCAACATATTTTTCTGACCAAGCGCAGGTTTCCCAAAAACATATTAAGCCTGAATTTATCCTGTGTTTGACAGCAAAAGCAAGCTAGCAGGACGGTATCCGTTGCTATGTTGATTTCAGTAAACAAACAGTGCAAATCAACATCCGGTAGAAAACAAGCTACAGTTGAAATATTTAAACTCTGGCGGCATGGCCCGTCTACCTTGGCGGCTGATAACATTCACCGCCAGCCGTAAAGGTATTTACCGTGGTACTCTCATTGAAAACCATGACTTCCAGTTGCGTCTAACTCGAGCATGGGTGTGGGTCTACCTCGTTCGGTAGCGCAGTTGCGCGTGACAACTTCCCAGCGTCGTAGCATACGTTTTGGTGAATCACTGTTACATGAAATACGAGTGATAGTGTAATCACCATCACTACGATCATTATCACAATAACCACTGCTTTACCTTTATGGTGGCTTAGTAGACCTGCCCATTTTTATTTACAGTAAGCATGTAATTTAATGATCAATGTAAAGCCAGTTTCAGGTTGGATATTCGACGGATATTTGCGCTTTCAAACCTCAATAGCTTTCAAACCACTTGAGCCACAGACTCCAAATAAGTGTCATGATGTTGGAAAAATTGCGCACTTATTTTCACAATTTGGAAATTACTTCGCTTTGCAAAGCTAATAAACGTGTAAATGTGAGCAGCATTTTGTATTCCTAGTTGGATTAGTTAGTACACACGTTTTTTTATTCTCAAATTTCAATAGCTCCTTGGTCGTGTGACCTACTGACTTCAAACAAGGTTCAGAATGTCCACTGACTACCCTTCTATATTGCACATTTTAATCTCACACGATTTTACATTAATTTGCCTGCTCTGCCCCCCTGAAGGACAGTTTCACTCGCACACCTATTCACTTGGGCCTTCTCCTTGGGGCCTTCCTGACCTCCAGGCAGGCCCCCATTGACCTGGTGACCTCTGACTCCTGGCCTCTAGGCCTACACTCCCTGCCTGCCCTCTCCCTGGGCCTGAGAGTGTATAGCTTACTCCCTGGAACTACAGACCTCCAGGCCTCCACACCTACTCTCCCTACCCGGTCAACACCCCTCTCCCTTGGCCTTAGACTATAGCTTACTCCCTGGAATTACTAAATCGTCTATAGTCCTGCTGTCAGGAACCACGCGCACCTGGTAACCCGAAACAGGCTCTGGGGACCTGGTGACCTGCCCGCTTTTATCCGCTCAGAGACTAAGTCCCCAACCTCCACAGCCTGAGTGCTGCCCTAAGCCCCTGAGTCCGGCCGCCCCTGCTCGGACTCTGAGTACCCCTTGCCTTGGGGGAGGTCTCCTCGTCAACCTGGGGACCTTTTGACTTCCACAGCGAGTCCCAATCAGACTCACAGTCCCACCAGAGGACGGGCCCGGCAAAAGCTTGGATCAAGGCTGATTTTCAATAGATCGCAGCAAGTGAGCTGCTCTGCTACGTACGAAACCCTAACCCAGAATCAGGTCGTCTACGAGTGATTTAGCACCAGGTTCCCCACAAACATACGGTGCGCATCAGGAGAGGGGTGGCAACTCATCCTGCCACACCCCAACCCTGTCACGAACGGCTCTACTCACCTGCCAAAAGAGGCAGGCTATCCCGGCCCAACCGAAGATCCGTGGCGCTATGGTATCGTTATGTTTAGGGGGGATTCTGACTTAGAGGCGTTCAGTCATAATCCTACAGATGGAAGCTTCGCACCATTGGCTCCTCAGCCAATCAAATACACCAAATGTCTGAACCTGAGGGTCCTCTCGTACTGAGCAGGATTACTATTGCAACAACACATCATCAGTAGAATAAAACTAACCTGTCTCACGACGGTTTAAATCCAGCTCATATTTCCTATTAGTGGGCGAACAATCCAATGCTTGGTGAATTCTGCTTCACAATGATAGGAAGAGCCGACATCGAAGGATCAAAAACAAACGTCACTATGAAAGCTTGGCAAACCACAAGCCAGTTATCCCTGTGGTAACTTTTCTGACTCCTGCTTAAAAGCCAAAAATTCAGAAGGATCTTGAGGCCCGCTTGTGTGTATTCATATTGAAAATCAAGATCAAGCGAGCTTTTGCCCTTCTGCTCCACGGGAAGTTTCTGTCCTCCCTAAGCTCGCCGTAGGACACCTGCGTTACCGTTTGACAGGTGTACCGCCTCAGTCAAACTCCCCAACTGCCACTGACCCGCTCCGAGGTTGGGTGCCCTGCCCTTCACGAAGAAAAGAGAACCCTCCCCGGGGCTCCCGCCAGCTTCCCCCGGGATCGGTCACGTTACCGCACTGGATGCCTAGCAGCGCCCGTTTCCGCCAGTGCGTGGACATTCGGAAAGTAGTTTGAGGTCAGTAGGTCACATTACCAAGGAGCTATTGAAATTATAAAGTTTGAAAAATGTATGTAAAATCGTGTGAGATGAAAAATAGACGAACCTAAAGGGTGTGCAATATACAAGGATAGTCAGTGGACATTCTGAACCTTGTTTGAGGTCAGTAGGTCACATGACCTATGAGCTATTGAAATTAGAAACATTGAAAATTCATGTACAATTGTGTGAGATGAAAATGGACAAATTTAAGGGTGTGCAATGTGTAGGCCCACTTTGTGTACATTCTGAACCTTGTTTGAGGTCAGTAGGTCACATGACCAAGGAGCTATTGAAATTCAAAATTTTAAATAAATAATTTTAAATAGTGCGAGATGTAAATCGACCAAAAAAAGTGTGTGCAATGTGTGTCTATGCCATCGGGTTAGCTAGAACCCGTTTTTAAAGTTTCAGGCGTAATGGTTAAAGAGCTATTGAAATTTGAAAAAATTGGTTTTTCACTATGTTGACGGTCCCTAACTGCGGTTGGTGGACATAAGGAAAACTACAGTCGAATATCCAATCTGAATCTGTCTTTACCTCGGTAATTTAATGGTATTTGATCAATGTGCACCTGCAGGCCTGTCACCACTGTACTCAGAAGTGACTAATGATCCAACATATAGTATCTAAAGTTCATTAGGCTACTTGACTTTTAATGCCTACAGGTGCAATTTAAGAAGCCTTTCAATGATTTATCAAACTATATTGTCAGCCTCCCATAACCAAATATTGTGTATTATGTTATGTCTGGTCTACCCATAAGAGTTCAGTCAGGGTCTGATATCCTATTAAGTTATATTACATTTCACAATGGCCAATCAAGGATTGACATTTTCCTCAATATCAACAGAAGTTTTTTGTTTTGGTATCCACTTTCTCATTCAGAGTCTTAGTTGCCTACATATGACAAGCTCAGACAAGCTAAGTCTTCAGTAGGTCTACTGCGTATTTGAATATTACAGAGGGCCATTGTACAATCACTGCTGACTTGCTTCTGTTAGTTTCCCTCCTGAGCACAGCTGGTGTTTTCTTCCATTCTACATACTATCTACTACATGTCATAATCTATTATCTAACAACCTTTTATTGCACATTATATGGACAACAATTTATTATTATGATGATGATGATTATTATTATATTTAATCTTGTATATCAATAGCTTTATGGGACTGGAAACTAGGGCTGTCCAGCTACATGAGTGAGAAGGGAGGCATATAAAGGCCATGTCAACAGAGTTCCTGAGGGTTCAACCTTGGCTTGGCTTCACTGACTGTGCCCCAAGTGGCACGCTATCCCCATAGGGCTCTGGTCTAAAGTAGTGCACTATAAAGGGAATAGGGTGCCATTGGGTATGCAAGCACTGACTGCTCACGTTCAACGGTTCAGCTGATGAAGATCTCTGGCTGGTCTGATGGGATGTTGATACTGTACTGTATTTGAATAGAGCCCTCTGCCAGCCAAGCAAACCTGGGTTCAAATACTATTTGAAATAATTTCCGATACTATCTGGGTTTCATTGAGCTCACCTTGTTGAATTGAACCAATAGAAAAGTTCCAACAGTGCAAGCCTCATCCACCTGTCACTCCAGGCAAGCTAGAGGAAACACTGCAAGTATTTGAACCCAGGTCTGGTACCATCCAAGCCTATCGTGTAATTTCCCGGGTTTCAGAACCAATCATTGAATAGTTGTAATGTGTTCTGTGTCTATCATCATTAAGTGTCTCCTCTGTCTGCACCCCTGGCTGCCTTTCGGGACCATTAATCCACAGGTCTTAGCTGAGGAGCGATGTCATGGAGAATTATCATTTGTAGGGTACAGACAGGACGTGTGTCCCCCAAATGGCACCCACTTCACTAAAAGTGCACTACTTTTGACCAGTGCCCTATGGGCCCTGTAGTGTACTATAAAGAGACAGAGCAGGAGAACTCAAGTGTGTTCCCCTTTGCGGGAAGAATCCCCCCCTCCAAAAAAACATGTTTGGTAGAGTTCATCAAGTCCTTGAAGGGAGGGTGTTAATGACTCATTTAAAAGTCAAACCCATTTTGTCTGGAAGGACTGCTTATCCTACTACAGAGCATAACAGACACAGAATATTAAGGAACCAACTAGCTAACTGTCTATGATTGTTCTTCTCTCCACAGGGGCAGCAGCAGTTAATGCTTCCCTTTGTTTAATATTCAGGCAGCGACAGGTAAATAAATACCTCTGGGATTTTTATCTGACAAAATCATCAGTAGATTAAGTTAACTTTTTCTTAAAGGTGCAATATGTACAAACCGCTCCATTTACTGGTTACTAAATATCTTAAAAGTTTGCCTAATTTCCCAATGTGTTGAGAATCATTGTACCATCTAAACTGCTGTGAAATATATTTTTCAACAACCCAAAATATTGTATATTCAGCTGTTTGTAGCTGGTGTACAAAACCGAAAGTATAGGATGCAAAAACAAAACTTAAGAACGGGAAGCATAGAAATAGTGCACATAGAACAGCTCTACCGCTTCTTAGACTTGCTTTCAATGGAAAAATTACAGATCTACAACTTTTTTAAGGAAAACCCTTTGAATAACCCTTTTTGGGTCCAGGTAGAACCGTTTTGGTTCCAGGTAGAACTCTTTGGGTTCCATGTAGGAACCTTTCCACAGAAAGGGTTCTACCTGGAACCAAAACGGGTTCTTCAAAGGGTTCTCCTATGGGGACATCCAAAGAACCCTTTTTCCTCTAAGAGTGTATGTGTTGTACATTATTGAACATTCCATATATGATATATAAATACTCAGAGTGATGAATGTATACAGGATCAGTTAGATTCATATTTTACACTACTGCTTTAACTTGAATGTACAAAGGCTATAATGGACCTCGATAATGTATACAATGGTTACAATGATGTATAGTCATTACAGGTATGTAATGAGTAGGTAATGCATGCTTGCTGGTTTATTTCCCTAAAAATGGGTAAAATGTCTAATGTATACAATAATTATGCAATCACTTAGTGAGTAGGTAGTAATGCTTGCTGTATTCTTTCCCCAGAATGATAGAGGGCAGAGAAGACTGATAATGTATATTGTCTACAATGATGATGTAATTACGTAGTGAGAAGGTAATGTGTGCTTATTGCCTGTTGCCCCGCCCCCCCCAGAATGATAGAAGAACGCAGTAAACGAGGCAAGGCCATGGTGGAGAGGAGACAACTCTTCATGGAGATGAGTGAGTAGACAGAGCTCCAGAGCCAAACTATTACTATTCATTTACACACTGTTATAATCTGCTGTGCACAGTAAAGCATTATACTGTACATTCCCCTCTACATCAGGGATTCACAAAGTGGGTCTGCAGAGGTACTGCAGGGGGTCCGAGGCCAGATCTCCAAATACATATATTTACATTTTTGTTTTTACATTAGCAACAGCAGATTAAACAAATCTTGGCTAAGGGATCCGTGGAATAAGTTTAGAGGGTGTAATACAATACAATACAATACAATACAATACAATACAATGTAATGTAATAATATTCATCTACAATGTATGTTCTTAACCCTGGGCAACATGGGCCTGGGAGGCTCACAGGGATATTGGTATCCACAGTACTCCATCAATACTTATTGTAGTCACATTTCAAAGTGGGTTCCAGAGGTACATATTCGTTTAATGAATATTACTAACAACAACAGATTAAACGGAATTTGACCAAGGGATCAGAGTAAAATGTTTAGAGGGTGTAATACAATACAATACAATACAATACAATACAATACAATACAATGTAATAATATTCATCTACAATGTATGTTCTTAACCCTGGGCAACATGGGCCTGGGAGGCTCACAGGGATATTGGTATCCACCGTACTCCATCAATTATACATTTTTCAACTCAATAGTTCTTGTATTCCCCCAAAATGATTTTATTTTCACATACAGTTCAAGTCAGAAGTTTACATACACTTAGTCATTAAAACTAGTTTTTCAACCACTCCACACATTTCTTGTTAACAAACTATAGTTTTGGCAAGTCGGTTAGGACATCTACTTTGTGCATGACACAAGTCATTTTTCCAACAATTGTTTACAGACAGATTATTTCACTTATAATTCACTGTATCACAATTCCAGTGTGTCAGAAGTTTACATACACTAAGTTGACTGTGCCTTTAAACAGCGTGGAAAATTCCAGAAAATTATGTCATGGCTTTAGAAGCTTCTGATAGGCTAATTGACATAATTTGAGTCATTTGGAGGTGTACCTGTGGATGTATTTCAAGTCCTACCTTCAAACTCAGCGCCTCTTTGCTTGACATCATGGGAAAATCAAAAGAAATCAGCCAGGACCTTAGAAAAAAAAATGTAGACCTCCACAAGTCTGGTTCATCCTTGGGAGCAATTTCCAAACCCCTGAAGGTACCACGTTCATCTGTACAAACAATAGTACGCAAGTATAAACACCATGGGACCACGCAGCCGTCATACCACTCAGGAAGGAGACGCGTTCTGCCTCCTAGAGATGAACGTACTTTGGTGCGAAAAGTGCAAATCAATCCCAGAACAACAGCAAAGGACCTTGTGAAGATGCTGGAGGAAACGGGTACAAAAGTATCTATATCCACAGTAACAAGTTCTATATCAACATAACCTGAAAGGCCGCTCAGCAAGGAAGAAGCCAATGCTCCAAAACCACCATAAAAAAGCCAGACTACGGTTTGCAACTGCAGACGGGGACAAAGATCGCACTTTTTGGAGAAATGTCCTCTGGTCTGATGAAACAAAAATAGAACTGTTTGGCCACAATGACCATTGTTATGTTTAGAGGAGAAAGGGGGAGGCTTGCAAGCCGAAGAACACCATCCCAACCGGGATGCACGGGGGTGGCAACATCATGTTGTGGGGGTGCTTTGCCACAGGAGGGACTGGTGCATATATTGAAGCAACATCTCAAGACATCAGTCAGGAAGTTAAAGCTTGGTCGCAAATGGGGCTTCCAAATTGACAATGATCCCAAGCATACTTCCAAAGTTGTGGCAAAATGGCTTAAGGACAACAAAGTCGAGGTATTGGAGTGGCCATCACAAAACCCTGACCTCAATCCTATAGAAAATGTGTGGGCAGAACTGAAAAAGCGTGTGCGATCAAGGATCCTACAAACCTGACTCAGATACACCAGCTCTGTCAGGAGGAATGGGCCAAAATTCACCCAACTTATTGTGGGAAGCTTGTGGAAGGCTACCCAAAACATTTGACCCAAGTTAAACAATTTAAAGGCAATGCTACCAAATACAAAATGAGTGTATGTACACTTCTGACCCACTGGGAATGTGATGAAAGAAATAAAAGCTGAAATAAATCATTCTCTCTACTATTATTCTGACATTTCACATTCTGAAAATAAAGTGGTGATCCTAACTGACCTAAGACAGGGAATTTTTACTGGGATTAAATGTCAGGAATTGTGAAAAACTGAGTTTAAATGTATTTGGCTAAGGTGTATGTAAACTTCCGACTTCAACTGTAAATGCACTGTAATTTAAGCTTTAAAACGGCAAAGTTTTCTTTCTGCCTCATGGCAAAATGTGTAGAATTGCAGGGTATTAGCTTTAAAGCTGCAACATTGAATTTTTGTTCCCCTTGACAAAATGTGTATTAAATTTGCTTGAAAACTGCAAAAATGTATCGCCGATGCCAAGAGTGAGCCTTTCAAATTGTCTTTCCCAGGGCCCTAGACTTGGTTCATCCGGCCATGCACTGCCAAAGTCATAGTACAACTCCTTGTATGCTATTGTTTTTTTACTTGAGTTGTGTTCTGATTATAAAGGGGTCCCCGGCCCCAAAAAGTTTGAGAACCCCTTCACCACATGCACTGTCTGAGAGTGAAATCTCCAGAGGAAAACCAGTACTAATCATTCACACTGCTGTGTCTTAGCCAAGCCATTCACATCCATACAAGTTACACTGTATAGTACATTCCACTTCCCCATACAGTGGGTTTTGTGTGTGTGGTTGTGTTAGTTTGTTGATTCATCTTTTAATTTTTATCAGGGGGACAAAACTTTGACGTCATCAGACTGTCAACCTATAGGACGGCCTGCAAGCTAAGATTCGTGCAGAAAAGATGCAACCGTAAGTTCTCGCTGCCGGGCTCTTTTAGTTTCCTTTACTGAAGATTTTACTCTCCTAACTTATTGCACTGTACACACAACATTGTCACATATGTTTGTTTCAAATACGGTACACTTGAACGTAATTAGTTCATTTAGAAGAAATCTATTATTTTGTAAATCTTTCCCCTCCTTCTCCTATCCCAGTGCACCTGGTGGATGTGTGGAACATGATCGAGGCGTTCCGTGACAGCGGTTTGAACACACTGGACCACAACGCAGAGATTAACGTGTCTAGACTGGAGACCATCTTGTCCTCCATCTACTACCAGCTCAACAAGCGTCTTCCCACCATGCACCAGATCAACGTAGAGCAGTCCATCAGTCTGCTCCTCAACTTCATGGTGGCTACATACGACAGGTGCACTACATTAGACACAGGATATACATTAGATATAGAATATTACATACAGTATACAATGAGTGGACAAAACATTAGGAACACCTGCTCTATCCATGACATAGACTGACCAGGTGAATCCAGGTGAAAACTATGATCCCTTATTGATGTCACCTGTTAAATCCACTTCTATCATTGTAGATGAAGTGGAGGAGACAGGTTAAAGAAGGATATTTAATCCTTGAGACAATTGAGACATGGATTGTGTATGTGTGCCATTCAGAGGGTGAATGGGAAGACACAATATTTAAGTGCCTTTGAACGGGGTATGGTAGTAGGTGCCAGGCGCACCGGTTTGTGTCAAGAACTGCAACGCTGCTGGGTTTTTCACACTCAACGGTTTCCCGTGTGTATCAAGAATGGTCCACCACCAAAGGACATCCAGCCAACTTGACACAACTGTGGGAAGCATTGAAGTCAACATGGGACGCTTTTGACACTTTGTAGAGTCCATGCCCTGACAAATTTAGGCTGTTCTGAGGGCAAAACGGGTGCAACTCAATATTAGGAAGGTGTTCTTAATGTTTTGTACATTGTGTTGTAACGACAACGCAGGGAGTCAGGAAGCAGGTGCAGATGGTGAGTTTTTAATATTAATGAACATGGAGAGTTACCAAACTAGAGAAGTGTCTGGACATGAAAACAGAACCAATACTGCCTGATGACTGAGGTTGGTGAGGGCTGTATGAAGGGAGAGTAATCAGGGTCATGATGAAGTCCAGGTGTGCCGTAACCATAGGGAGCAGGTTCTGTGCAATGATGGTTGCCAGGTGTGCGCAATGTGGGTTGCCAGGACCGGTGGTTTGTAGACCGGCGACGTCGAGCGCCAGAGGGAGCAGGAGTGACGTGTATACATTTGCTTTGAACTGCTATATGAAAAGTGCATGTACATGTCTATAGATTTAAGTATGGTGCAACACCTTATTTTCAGAACCAGAGATTTTTTATTTTTTTACCCCTTTTTTTATATCCAATTGGTAGGCCTTGTCCCATCTCTGCAACTCCCCTAGGGACTTGGGAGAGGCAAAGGTCGAGAGTCGTGCGTCCTCCGAAACACGACCTTGCTAAGCCACATTGCTCGCTTAACCCGGAAGCCAGCCGCACCAATGTGTTGGAGGAAACACCGTCCAGTGAGTGACCAAAGTCAGCTTGCAGGCGCCTGGTCTGCCACAAGGAGTCGCTAGAGTGTGATGGGACAAGGAAATCCCAGCCTGCCATACCCTCCCCTAACCCGGACGACCCTGGGCCAATTGTCTGCCCGCCTCATGGGTCTCCCAGTCACGGCCGGCTGTGACACAGCCTGGGATCAAACCCGGGTCTATAGTGACGCCTCAAGCACTTAGATGCTGCACCACTCGGGAGGCCCACAAGATATAATTTCTTACTATGGAATACATATATTTAGCAGATGTTATTGCGGGTGTAGCGAAGTGCTTGTGTTCCTAGCTCCAACAGTGCAGTAATATCTAACAATACACACATCTGAAAATAATGGAGTTAATTAAGAAATATAGAAATATTAGGACGAGCAATGTTGGAGTCCAGACTGTAAATATATCAGATTAATGTGTCTACCTGGACTAAAGTAATCAGTATGCTGGACTGAACTGTGAGCTCTCTCCTTCAAATGATTTTGGGCCTTCAGACAACATGGTCACGATGGATTCAGAAGTGATAATTATTTGTTCTATATTGTGGTCAACAAGCTAAAGCTAGCAAATCATGGGAAAAGGGTATTTGCTTTATTGAAAAGGGAAGATGCTTCTCCTTTGTCAGTATGATGAGTGTGTGTGTTTCAGTTGTGAATAGATACATTTTCCAAAATGTTTGTTTGTGTGTTTAGTGAAGGCCACGGGAAACTGAGCATTTTCTCGATGAAGTCAATGTTGGCGACTATGTGTGGAGGGAAAATAGTGGACAAACTCCGTTGTAAGTATATCTTCATGAACTTAGCCCAGGGTAGAGGTAACAGTTAAAGCTGCGTCCGCAGCCAGATCTCAAAACGATATGTAAAAAAAACAAAGGTTTTCTCATTTTATTTGAATGAATATTACTAACAACATATTAGACATGTTGGTCACATGGAATACATTTAGAGGGTGTAATGCAATACAATGTCATATTATTCATCTACAATGTATGTTTTATTTTTCCCTGGGCAACATGGGCCTGGGAGGCTCACACGGATATTATCATTGATTACATTTAGATATTTTTGTTACTGGCCTACACGCAATACCCCATAATGTCAAAGTGGAATTATGTTTTTTGCAATGTTTACTAATTAATAAACATTTTAAAAGCTGAACAAGTCACATAAGTTGCATGGACTCTGTGTGCAATAGTAGTTTAATGACTACCTCATCTCTGTACCCCACACATACAAATGATCTGTAAGATCCCTCAGTCAAGCAGTGAATTTCAAATATAGATTCAACCACAAAGACCAGGGAGGTTTTCCAATGCCTCGCAAAGAAGGGCACCTGTTGGTAGATGGGTAAAAATATTTTAATAAAGCAGACCTTGAATATCCCTTTGAGCATTGTGAAGTTATTAATTACACTTTGGATGGTGTATCAATACACCC
Organism: Salvelinus namaycush; assembly: GCF_016432855.1. Taxonomy (NCBI): domain Eukaryota; kingdom Metazoa; phylum Chordata; class Actinopteri; order Salmoniformes; family Salmonidae; genus Salvelinus; species Salvelinus namaycush. Next base: position 8,565,476 of record NC_052334.1, on the reverse strand, counting down.
AGTCACTACAAATATACAGGTGTCCTTCCTAACTCAGTTGCCAGAGAGGAAGGAAATCGCTCAGGGATTTCATCATGAGGCCAATGGTGACTTTAAAACAGAGTTTAATGGCTGTGATAGGAGAACGGAGGACGGATCAACAACATTGTAATTACTCCACAATACTAACCTAAATTACAGAGTGAAAAGGAAACCTGTACAGAATAAAAAATATTCCAAAACATGCATCCTGTTTGCGACAAGGCATTAAAGTAATACTGCAAAAATGTGGCAAAGCAATTAACTTTTTGTCCTAAATACAAAGTGTTGTGTTTGGGGCAAATCCAATAAAACACGATATTGAGTACCACTCTCCATATTTTCAAGAATAGTGGTGGCTGCATCATGTTATGGGTGTGCTTGTAATCGTTAAGGACTGGGGAGTTTTTCCAGGATTAAAAAAATTATAAATGGAATGGAGCTAAGCACAGGCAGAATCCTAGAGGAAAACCTGGTTCAGTCTGCTTTCCACCAGACACTGGGAGATAAATTCATCTTTCAACAGGACGAGAACATAAAACACAAGGCCAAATGTACGCTAGAGTTGCTTACCGAGAAGACAGTGAATGTTCCTGAGTGGCCGAGTTACAGTTTTGACTTAAATCGTCTTGAAAATCTAGGGCAAGACCTGAAAATGGTTGTCTAGCAATGGTCAATAACCAATTTGACAGAGCTTGAAGAATTTTGAAAAGAATAATGGGCAAATGTTACACAATCCAGGTGTGGAAAGCTCTTAGACTACCCCAACAATTCACAGCTGTAATCGTTGCCAAAAGTGATTCTAAAATTGAATACTTAACTAATCAAGATATATTAGTGTTTTATTTTTCATAAGTCTTTTACAAATGTTAGTTTTGCTTCCACTTTGACATTACAGAGTATTTTGTGTAGACAGTTGACAATTTTTTTATAAATCAATTTTAATCCCACTTTGTGACACAACAACATGTGGAAAAAGTCAAGGGGTGTGAATACTTTCTGAAAGCACTGTAATGTAAGCTTAAAAACTGAAAGGTTTTCTCTGCCTCGTGGTATTTTTTTATTTAATTGTAAGATATTAGCTTGAAAAATTTGCTTAAACTGAAAGATGTTCTCTCCAATGCCAAGAGGAAGGCCTTTAAAATGTTCCTTTCCAGGGCCCGAGACTTAAGCAAAATTCCTTATATCCTTATATATTTTTTTATCTCACTTGATTTGTGTTCTGATTTTTAAACGGGGTTCCTGTTGAATTTGCTTTAACAAAAGGGGTACGTGGCCCCAATAGTTTGAGAACCCCTGGGCTACAGTGTCCGCAGTTGCGTAAATTATACACAAAGGGACGCTGTTGAGTCACATTTCCAGCACTAACGTAGTTGTAGTTTAAGATGGAAGTGTAAAGAAGGATCATCCATAGCTCATATTCAATAGATTGTAGAAATGGCGTAGATGTATGTAAACTGATGTACTGTACATAAATCTGGTGTACTCACCACCTTTCTCTCTCCATCTCTACTTCTCTCTCTCTCTACTTCTCTACTTCTCTCTCTCTCTACTTCTCTCTCTCTCTCAGGTATCTTCTCCCAGATCTCTGACTCTAATGGTGTGATGGCCTTTGCTAAGTTTGACCAGTTTCTTCGTGAAGTTCTGAAGCTGCCCACAGCTGTGTTCGAGGGCCCGTCCTTTGGATACACAGAACACTCCGTACGGACATGCTTCCCTCAGCAGGTAGGTTGGACATACCAAGAGGGTTTCTCTCACTGAAATAATATACAACATGTATAATATACTTAGAGAGAGAGAGAGATATGAACATAGGATGAGGGAGGAACCTTGTAAATATAGTCCACAGACCATAAAAAATCACTCCAAAAGGTCGTCTTCAATAAGCAGGGCACATTCATCTATTATTGAAGATGACCTTTTGCAGTGGTGTCCATTTCATTCACTATGGGTTATGTCCCAAATGGCGCCCTATTCCCTTTATACTGCATTACTTTTGACCAGAGCCCAATGGTGTGTTTGTATTTAGAAGTTATTCTCTGTCTAACTGAATATAGAAGAAGATCTTGCTGAACACGTTTTTGGACATTTTGATGGCAGATCCTCCCCCCCAGTGTCTCGTGTGGCTACCTCTCATGCACCGACTTGCTAATGTTGAAAATGGTAACGTTTCCCCTGTTATTAGTTCCTTTGACTTTATTTTCACAGTGAATTTGCCGAACACCAATAATAGTCATTCTAATCTAAGCATTTGTATCGAGAAATGGGGTAAGACTTGACTTAAAACCTGTAGGTATAATGCTTTATAACTTATTTTTAAGCATATATGTGCTATTAAAATGTCTTATAATAAATCTTATATGTTATGTCTCACTGTATCAACATTTCATCAGTGACCTACTAACCATTTCTCTGTGGTTTCCTCTAGCCTTCCATCCCGTGGAATGTTCTTATTGCCGGAGTGAAAGTATGATGGGGTTCCGTTACCGGTGCCAACAGTGCCATGGCTACCAACTCTGTCAGAGCTGCTTTTGGCGTGGCCATGCCAATGGTCCCCATAGCAACCAGCATCAGATGAAGGAGCACTCCTCTTGGGTAGGCACGGCAACCACAAAGTCTCTATCTCAATTGGTTTTTAAAATCCCTCCTGTCCTTTTCTCCTCCCCTTCATCTGAACTGGTTGGAAAAAGAATGGACAGGTGAAAACAATATGGTGGAAGCTCATCATTAGACTGGCTTTCAGCTGCTCAGTTCTTTCAGGTCAGTACGATGAAGGAGAGGAGGCGAAGAGGAGACAGACCTTTGAGAAAGAGACCACGTCCCACAATTACACTTATACACACCAAAGATAAGTTATGATAGTTTCATCGAATACCAAGATTCAGCCTTCCTTTGCGCTCGGACAATCCAATAGCCGCCTGCATGCATAAGCAGAGCATTGGGCCTGTTTCTACATGAACTAACCTTTTTAAATATTCTGATTTATGGGTTTTTACTCATTTCAGCTAATTACATTGAAAGTTATGCCAATGCCAGCATTCTCCCAATTTTCAATCAGTGTGATGTAAATTGAAGCTGGGAAAATTATTTACACTGGTTCCAAATCCAATCCTGAACTCTGTGTGCCTGCGATCAGGATGGTAATGGCCATTTTATTCTGAGGGCATCATGCCCAGAATGAAATGGCTGAGCATATTTGGAAGTAGAAAAAGGTTATTTCAATTGTCAGAGAAAACATCTAGGACAAAGCAAAGAAAACTATGAATTTGGTCCCATTCTGCATGAACAAACCTTGTAATTCTCGGTACACTATGCATTGCATAATGTAACTGGGTATTTTAGAAATAGTTAAGGTCAATTACTATACATCTCTTTACGCTACTTCTATAAGCAGTTCCCACATTATAACAGACAGGGTTGGGGTCAATTCCATTTCACTTCAATCAATTCAGGAAGTAAACTGGAATTTCCATTTACTTCCTGAATTGACTGAATGTCCTGAATTGAATGAATTCAATTCTAATTAACCCCTAACCCTGATAATAAAAACAGTGAATATGATGTCCACCGTCTTGTTTCTGCCTCTCACAGAAGTCTCCAGCTAAAAAGCTAAGTCACGCCATCAGTAAGTCTCTGGGCTGTGTCCCCATTGGAGAGCTACCTCACCCAGTGTTCCCTGAGCAGTTAGAGAAACCCCAGGACAGCGTGCCACACACTGTGTAAGTACACTGGACTCTTCTGCCACCACTGGACACAGATTAAGCCTAGTACTAGACATACATTTACATTAGTCATATAGTAGACTTTCTTATCCAGAGTGACTTACACTAGTGCATTCATCTTAAGATAGCTAGGTCATAAAACAACATACCACGGTCGTAGTAAGTTCATTTTCCCTCAACAAAGTAGTTACTAGTAGGAAAAGACAAGTGCTTATCATTTTTAGTTTTGTTTTGGGTGGGGGGGTAATTTAAGATACTTTTTAAAGAGGTAGGATTTCAGATGTTTTGGGAAGATGGGCAGGGACTCTGTCCTGACATTAAGGGGAGACTGGTTCCACCATTGGGGTGCCAGGACAGAGAAGAGCTTGGACTAGACTAAAGAGCATGTTCAAAGGAGATTCCTCATGGAACGTCTAGGCCTAATCTGTGTCCATGAAACGGTCCTCTTATGTCTACTTCACCAAGAGAGTCCATCTGTCTCTGATGTCATCAAGTGCTGCACTGTAAGTTGTCCAAACTCCATAGGATAAAATCATTGGCTTTCAAGCTCGCTGCCAATTGATGGTGCATTGTCAATAGTTTCTCACTAAGATTGGAGGGCCATGATTATTTAGTTAAATGTGAGAAAGCTGATGTGTTAGGTTGGTTTATTGTGAGATGGGTGCTTGCATAGAAATATAATGATATATTATATTCTAAGTAATTCTATTATATACAGTGCCTTCAGAAAGTATTCACACTCTTTGACTTTTTCCACATTGTGGGGTGTTACAGACAGAACTTAAAATTGATTAAATGTAGATTTGCTTGTCACTGGTCTACACACGATACGCCATAATGTCAAAGTGGAATTATGTTTTTCGAAATGTTTACAATTTATTTAAAAATAAAAAGCTGAAATGTCTTGAGTCAATAACTATTCAACCCCTTTCTTATGGCAAGCCTAAATATGTTCAGGAGTAAACATGTGCTTAACAATCACATAAGTTGCATGGACTCACTCTGTGTGCAATAAACGTGTTAAATGTGATTTTTGAATGACTACCTCATCTCTGTACCCCACACATACAATTATCTATAAGGTCCCTTAGTCGAGCAGTGCATTTCAAGCACAGATTCAACCACAAAGACCAGGGAAGTTTTCCAATGCCTCGCAAAGAAGGGCACCTATTGGTAGATGGGTAAAAATGACAAAAGCAGACATTGAATATCCCTTTGAGCATGGTGAAGTTATTAATTACACTTTGGATGGTGTATCAATACACCCAGTTACTACAAAGATACAGGCGTCCTTCCTAACTTAGTTGACGGAGAGGATGGAAACCGTTCAGGGATTTCACCATGAGGTCAATGCTGATTTTAAAACAGTTCGCTAAATGGCTGTGGTAGGAGAACTGACCTAATGGACAGAGTGAAAAGAAGAATGCCTGTACAGAATAAAAATATTACAAAACATGGATCCTGTTTGCTACAAGGCATTAAAGTAATACTGTAAGAAATGTTTCAAAGCAATTCACTTTTTGTCCTGAATACAAAGTGTTATGTTTGGGGCAAATCCAATACAACACAATACTGAGTACCACTCTCCATATTTTCAAGTATAGTGGTGGCTGCATCATGTTATGGGTATGCTTGTAATCGTTAAGGACTGGGGAGTTTTTCAGGATAAATAATAAATGGAATGGAGCTAAGCACAGGCAGAATCCTAGAGGAAAACCTGGTTCAGTCTGCTTTCCCCCAGACACTGGGAGATGAATTCATCTTTTAACAGGACGAGAACATAAAACACAAGGCCAAATCTACACTGGAGTTGCTTACCAAGAAGACAGTGCTCTGTTGTCTGTAAAAAAAAGTATCATGCGCTTTCACCCATGGAATTAGCTGTTAGGGGTTCAAAGGTTAGGGAGGTGGGATGACCTGAAATATTCTGCTTTTACAAACTGTTATGCTGTTTTCAAATGAAACGCAATACCTTGCTCTTGTTAAAGCTTTTAGAATGTATTCTAAATGTATTCCTGAGTGGCCGAGTTACAGTTTTGACTTAAATCGTCTTGAAAATCTATGGCAAGACCTGAAAATGTTTGTCTAGCAATGATGAACAAACAATTTGACAGAGCTTGAAGAATATATATTTTTTAAAGTAATGATGGGCAAATGTTGCACAATTCAGGTGTGGGACGTTCTTAGGCTTACCCAGAAAGACTCGCCGCCAAGGTGTTTCTGCAAAGTATTGACCTAGGGGTGTGAGTACTTATGTAATGAGATATTTCTGTATTTCATTCTCAATAAATTTGCAAACATTTCTAAAAACATGTTTTCACTTTGTCATGGGGTATTGTGTGTAGATTGGTGAGAGAAAAAAATATATATTTGATAAATTCAGAATTCAGGCTGAAATACAATAAAATGTGGAATAAGTCAAGGGGTATGAATACTTTCTGAAGGCACTGTAACTTACTTGCCAATTGGGTGTTTTGAAAAGCGGTTCTAAGTGATTCTATTTCTGTAGGTGCTTTGAACAACATTTTGGTCCTCATCAACCCGTTGTTTGTTATGTAATGAAGCTGGAGCTTTGCTATAAATCTAAGGCTTTGGGTGGAAGCCATTATAGAAACTGTTTTATATCCTGCTGGCTGTCACATAACTGAACTTACATTTCTGTACATTTCGTGTTATTTCAGAATAATATCTATTGTGTTCCATATCGAACAATCGAACAGTAACTGAATGCCTCGATGCCTGTCTGCCTGCTTTTATATAGCAAGCCACAGCTACTTGACTCACTGTCTGTAGGAGCAATCCATTTTCATGAATGGGGTGGTGTACCTAATAAACTGACCGGTGAGTGTATATTGCCTTACATGTGTAGATTGTAGCTAAAACTGGCCTCAAGTTGACTATGCCTCACTAGTAACCAGATTTGCTATAGCCTATAGCTAGTTTATGTAGCCTGGGTGCCAGTCTGTTACTGGTCTCTTGCCAACTCATTATGGAATTGTCATGGAAAACATGAAGTCAGACTTGACAATTACATTGGAGTAGGCAAAATATCTATTGGTGCTTTCTTGCTTACTCCTACCGTATGATTGTTGTTTGGCATGACAGCACAAACAGATCTGGGACCAGGCTATTGTTAGTGTGCTGCTTTGTTGCTATTTTGGAGTCCCAGTAAAAGTTGATGCAGGATGAGGGTTATTCAGAGTTCCTCCCTCTCCTGGCTGTCATCTCCCTCCATCCCTCTCTTCTCTACCCTTCTTTCCTCTCTCCCTCTATTCATCCCTTTCTCTTCCTTCCCTCCCTCTATCCCTCCCTTCCCTTGAAAATAGGAATGATGTTGAAAACTAGTTTCTGGGTTCTACCAAACCAAACACACCATTTTTTATCAGAATGTGGTGACAGCAGGGAATGAGTCTGAGTAGTGCAGTATCATGGACCATAATGAAGTTAGATGGGGCTGAAAAGTAATATTCAGACTGTTAAACCTCAGCATTAGAAGTAAATCTCATAAAACCAGACTCTCTCATCACCATATCGTCTCTGACCAGATGGCACAATGTTCCGTTTCTTTTGCACATGGATTCTACTTCATCATTTTTATATTTCAATTTAAAATCTGAGGCAATTACACTGCTCTTCCTTCCAGCAATATTCCCTGGAACCCTTTTTGGAATACATTTTGGGGGGGAAAACATCCACTTTCTCAAATGATCTTTAGCAAAGCCCTAAAGGGGTTCCAAATGGCACTCTATTCCCTATAGGGAATTACTTTTGACTAGAGCCCTATTGGCCCTGGTCAAAAGTAGTGCACTATTAAGGGAATGAATGAAACAGTGCAATTAGGATGATGGTGTTTAAATGGAACTCTGGCTGCAGTGTTAAGACATGGCCAGATGTAATGGCTGCCATTTAGGATGTTGATCTAGTCTTCTGTTTTCTAATAAGGACACATTTATTCTGAGAGAGGATGAAGGGTTTGAAATGTCCTGAATTTGTGTTAGTAGGCCTGAACCGAAAGGAAACAGTGCAATTAGGATGACGGTGTTTAAATGACCTAGATAGTTTTTGTGTATGCATTGTAAGCTACGTATGCCTTTAAAAAAAAATGTAAACCACCATTCAAAAGTTTGGGGTCACTTAGAAATGTCCTTGTTTTTGAAAGAAAACAATTTGTTTTTTTTGTCCATTTAAAATAACATCAAATTGATCAGAAATATAGCGTAGACATTGTTAATGTTGTAAATGACTATTGTAGCTGGAAACGGCAGATGTTTTATGGAATATCGACATAGGCGTACAGAGGTCCATTATCAGCAACCATCACTCCTGTGTTCCAATGGCATGTTGTGTTAGCTAATCCAAGTTTTTATCATTTTAAAAGGATAATTAATCATTAGAAAACCAGCACAGCTGAAAACTGTTGTGCTGATTAAAGAAGCAATACAACTGGCCTTCTTTCGTTGAGTATCTGGAGCATCAGCATTTGTGGGTTCGATTACAGGCTCAAAATGGCCAGAAACTTTCTTCTGAAACTCGTCGGTCTATTCTTGTTCTGAGAAATGGCTTTTACATAAGTTCTCAACTGGCAGCTTCATTAAATAGTACCCGCAAAATACCAGTCTCAACATCAACAGTGAAGAGGTGAATCTGGGATGCTGGCCTTCTTGGCAGAGTTGCAAAGAAAAATCCATATGTCAGACTGGCCAATAAAAAGAAAAGATTAAGATGGGCAAAAGAACACAGACACTGGACAGAGGAACTCTGCCTAGAAGGCCAGCATCCCAGAGTTGCCTCTTCACTGTTGACATTGAGACTGGTGTTTTGCGGGTACTATTTAATGAAGCTGCCGGTTGAGGACTTGTGAGGTGTCTGTTTCTCAAACTAGAGACACTAATGTACTTGTCCTCTTGCTCAGTTGTGCACCGGGGCCTCCCACCCCTCTATCTATTCTGGTTAGGGCCAGTTTGCACTGTTCTGTGGAGGGGTAGTACACAGCGTTGTACAACATCTTCAGTTTCTTGGCAATTTCTCGCATGGAATAGCCTTCATTTCTCAGAACAAGAATAGACTGACAAGTTTCAGAAGAAAGTTATTTGTTTCTGTCCATTTTGAGCCTGTAATCGAACCCACAAATGCTGATGCTCCAGACACCCTACTAGTCTAAAGAAGGCCAGTTGTATTGCTTATTTAATCAGCACAACAGTTAAGCTGTGCTAACATAATTGCAAAAGGGTTTTCTAATGATCAATTAGCCTTTTAAAATGATAAACTTGGATTAGCAAACACAACGTGCCATTGGAACACAGGAGTGATGGTTGCTGATAATGGGCCTCTTTACGCCTATGTAGATATTACATTAAAAATCAGCCGTTTCCAGCTACAATAGTCATTTACAACATTATTAACAATATCTATACTGTATTTCTGATCAATTTGATGTTATTTTTTTGCTTTTCTTTCAAAAACAAGGACATTTCTAAGTGACCCCACATTTTTGAACGGTTATGTATGTAGTTCTGTCCTTGAGCTGTTCTTGTCTATTAATGTTCCGTATTATGTCATGTTTCATGTTTTGTGTGGACCCCAGGAAGAGTAGCTGCTCCTTTTGCAACAGCTAGTGGGGATCCTAATAATAAAATACCAGAAAAAGGAACTCTGGCTGCAGTGTTAAACATGGCCAGACGTAATGGCTGGGTTTGAAGCATGAAAGGATTAATAGTATAGGCTATTGCCAATGGTCAAGATTTAAACCCATTGAGGCAATGAGACCCTTGTGACAGTGGGTAGGAGATACTTGGTATTAGGGCTGGGCGGTATACCGTATTTTACAATATACCGGTATTGATGCACGGACCGGTTTGGGTATTTACTTTACCTTCTATAACGGTATTTGAATGTTTGGTTTGTTAAATGTGATATGCCACTACTTGAGTCATCCCTCTCCTCTCTCTCTCTCTCTCTCTGTCTCTCTCTCTCTCCATGATGCTTTCCACACAGACCTAGTCCCACCCCCTGTCACTCAAGGAGCGTTTTTGTTGTTGCTTGACCACGAGACACTTTCGTTCAGTCTGCATGGTCAGTGCAGCACATGCAACGATGTTGATGGCAACGATGTTGTTTCCACTTTGATCTTAATATAAATCCACAAGCGTTCTATAATTACAATATTAGTTTGTGTTTCTTACATCTGCAAACAGCTAGTTTGTATTTTCTTAGCAAGTTAAGCTAAATTGTGTTAACCACTAATGCTAGTTAGCTGGCTAGCTAATGTAGAGCAAATGTAGCTAGCTAATACATCCTGATACCATTGCAGGTGGAGGCCTAAATCAGCATGTTGTTTGTGCAACAGTATCTTCTAAATCACAGAGGAATAGGCGAAGCATGAATATGTTGACTATATGAATAAAGATTTCATGTAGCCAAAGATTATAGGGTCCCCTAGGAAACACTGAACATCACTTTGGTTCCTACCCTGTCACAATAACTCCTCCCTGGCATTTTCATTCGTTGTCATGTTAAACAACACTGTATTCAAAGTGCCCACTATTATTTATATTCTAACTATAGAATTATAATAAACATTCTATTTCCATGATTCCAAAAGTTCACCCAAGTGTTTTGATCTAAATCGCAATTGCAACATTTGATAAAAAATAAGGCCTAGTTTTTTATGCCCATATCGTGGCAGTGTGGAAATTATCTCAAATGAGTACAGGAAATTATTTTAGGTTGAAGTTGAATTGAACCGTATAAAACAATCAGAATGGAGAAAGCCCCATTGAAATAACGTATGTGTTGCCACCCTAGGGTCATGAACAACTCAAAAATAATATTTAGAACTTTTATTATTCAAAAACATAAAATCCCGTCAAAAATGTGAAAAATGATAGGATTTTTTGGCCATATCGCCTAGCCCTACTTGGTATTGCTTAGCTCCTCAGCAGGCTATAAGCAAACTGTGACTTTAGGATCCCCTCAGACTGACAGTGAGCTTCCAGTGGATTTATACACTACACAAAGGGGAGCAGAGTTATGATTTTGTGATGGACTATCTGTCACTGTTAATCTAGAACATCTAAAACTACTGTGTCCTCAACTGGCTTAGACAAAAATAAATACTACCTGTACTGTCCTAAAATATGAGTTTAAAATATTGACCAGGTCATACTCAGTGTAACCACCCAGCCTTTACTCACAGTCTTTAATGTCCGAATGTCTCATGTTGTTTTATTCCTTCAATCATCTTTTAGTCAATACTGTCATTGCAATTGGAAATAGCTATGCAATTCACTTTGTTGTGAGTACGATTAGAATTTTATGACAGGGATATTGACAGACGGAGAGAAAGGAGGAGAGTGCATTACCGGGAAGTACTGGATTCATTTGATTTTTTTTGTTGCAGCCTGCAGGTTGCAAATATTATTTCCAAATGCTTTCCTTCAAGCTGATTTCTGAAGTCAGAAATAGAATGAAAGAGATGTCTTACCAGGAATAGAGGCGAGACTGATATGAAGGCTAGGGGACATTTATGAAAGTACAGCCTTGTCTTCTCTGTCCTCGATGCCACAGGCACAATGAGTAGAATGTCATGCATTGTCATTAGATTCCCACTCTTCGTGACAACGCTAAGCTAGCTCATTGCAGGACTTTGATCATAGAATGCCTAAATATACTGTTGACTTGTTCTTATTAATTGACCTTTTGACCTCTGTGGCACCTCTGAGTGGGTTGTGGAACGTTGTGATGGGAACTTGTGACATCACATGTGACTGAAATCATTATCAGGGAGTCATACTGAGACCAAGGTCCCTTTTACAGATGAGCCTTGAATTAAAGAAATGACAGAAAATGCACACATCAAAATATAAATACAAAATTAAAGCAACATTTAAAAAAATATATAATAATCATCATCATCAGTAATAAGGTCCTCAATCAGCTTTCTGAATTACCCTACAGGCACCAAAACATTATTTTGTAATAACATTTGGAAGATTGTTCCACAAATAAGGTCCAAGAACTAAAAGCTGATTTACCTAACTCTGAGACCAAAGGATTTTCCAGAGTTATCAATCCCTGAGACTGGGTGTGGTAACTCCTATGTCTGAGGTTTAGTAATGATGTTAGGTACAGTGGGACTTTTTATAAAGGGCTTTATACATTGCTATGTTTTCATGTATCAACCTATGTGACATCAGAGGGCCATCCAACTTTCTGATAGAGAATGCAGTGATGAGTACTGAAAATGGCTCCCGTAATGAAGCGCGGTGCGTTTATAAGAAACTGCATCTAATGGCTTTAGTGAAGTGGCAGCAACATAGGTGATGTCGCCATAGTCTAGGACCGATTTGGAAAGTCAACGGAATAATCTGCTTTCTACTATTTAGCAAGAGGCATGACCGATTTCTAGAAAAGAAGCCCATTTTTATTCTTAGCTTCTTAACTCATCAGTATGCTTTTTAAAAGACAGCTTTCCGTCTGTCCAGATATTTGTAAGCAGGGACAAAATCAATATGGACACCATCTAGCTCTAGGGAACAACATATTCGTAATTATACCTGCAGAGAGAGAGAGACCGAGAGAGAGATTCTCAGAGCACGTCATTCTTAAACCTTTTATATAAGAGTCTTTTACTCAGTAAATAGGAGTTATATTTGTACACTGTTTGCTTAAAGGTTTGATGATTTACTTTTTAGAGGATAGTATAGTACTGTATATGAAAGGCTTTTTATGTAATGGGCCTTGGATAAGTGTCAGCGCTGCCTGGGCAAAGGAACTGTACACATATGTAAATGTCATTATCAGAGAATGCAGTCATGCATTTATTTCACAGAATGACAAAAACAAAATGATGGGAGAAAAAATCTAGTCTATTTAGAGGTTGAGATGAAGTGCGGTATTGAGAAAAAGTTTTTTTTTTAAATTGTTTTATTTATTTTATTATTATTATTATTAATTTTTTTTTATTGAATTTTTTATTGTTTATTTCACTTTTGTTTATTATCTACTTCACTTGCTTTGGCAATGTAAACATATGTTTCCCATGCCAATAAAGCCCCTTAAATTTAAATTGAATTGAGGGAGAGGAGAGGAGGGGACTGTATCGTCATAGTCATGTGACTGCTGGGTCTCCTTGGAGACAGCAGCAGTGTAGTTCATTAAGATGCTGCTGGCTCAGTTAAGAGCAGAGCGGACCAGGGTAGGCAGCTGGCTACAGCAGCGCTTGAATGGTTGGATGTATTTGGCTAGCCGGACTGTTGCTTTCTACCCTCTAAAGGAGGTGAGTGAGATCTCATTATATCCTCTTATCTCAGTTATTATAGCATTAGGGTCCTGGATGAAAGCGGACGCTGGCTTTTTACACTGTTGTTAGTCGTAAATATTTGAGTTGAGATTTGACTTGTTTGTCAGAATTTTACTAAACTAGAGATATATTTCTAGGGACACTATATTCCTATTACACTCCCCTTTTCCTTGTCTGAACTGGATCAACATACTATTTTATTGTTTTGAACTTGGGATTTTATATGGAGGTTTAAAAATAGTACTTCAAAATATGTTCCTTATTATAAACTGCGTGGTTCGAGCCCTGAATGCTGATTTGCTGACAGCCGTGGTATATCAGACTGTATACCACTGGTATGACAAAATATCTATTTTTACTGCTCTAATTTAGTTGGTAACCAGTTTATAATAGCAACTCAGGGGGGGGGGGGGGGGGGGTGGTATATGGCCAATATATCATGGTTAAGGGCTGTATCCAGGCACTCCATGTTGCGTTGCACGTAAGAACAGCCCTTAGCCCGGGCCATATACCACACCCCCTCGAGCATTATTGCTGAAGTGTGCCTTGAAAGTATTAGCTTGACTCTGGGGGATCTAATATTGGATCTTCATGATAATACAAATACTATGCTGGTCAGGTCAGGTGGCCCCCTCATCGTTAGTAGCACTGTGAGTGAATAATTAATTCAGTTGCTTATTAAGAGAAATACTGATGAAAATATGATGCAGTACTAGAAAGGTTGAACATTCTTTGAAATTTTGGAGAAACGAGCAGTATGCTAATACTATTATTATATGAGTACTCAGTTGTGTTGTGACAAGGTAGGGGTGGGATACTTAAAAAAAAATATATATATTTAACCTTTATTTAACTAGGCAAGTCAGTTAATAAGAACAAATTCTTATTTAGAATGACGGCTTACCAAAAAAACTCCTGTGGAGACGGGGGCTGGGATTAAAATAAAACATTTAATTAAAATATAGGATAAAACACACATCACGACAAGAAACACAACAACACTACATAAAGAGAGACCTAAGACGACAACATCGCATGGCAGCAACACATGAAAACACAGCATGGTAGTAACACAACATGACAGCAACACAACATGGTAGCAGCACAAAACATGGTACAAACATTATCGGGCACAGACAACAGCACAAAGGGCAAGAAGGTAGAGACAACAATAAATCACGCGAAGCAGCCACAACTGTCAGTAAGAGTGTCTATGGCTTCAGTCCAAACACTTAAAAGACACACCCTATCCCCTCAGCCCTCAAAGTGGACACTTCTGATGACGATTCATGGCGTCTGACGAGTATACACTTGCAGGGCAAGGGCCGAGGGAGAAAGGAATGATTTTTAAATGAACCGCCCTTGCCCGGAAATTTGTCACTCGTTCATCCCGTGATGATTGTGTTTTCAGCCACTGGGTGCTTTATATGCGCTACAGTCAATTATGATTGCATGTCTACTTATATTAAATATATCATTATTAATATACACCTACTGTATGATAGCTATCAAATTAATTAGCTAACTAACGTTAGCCTGCCTAGCTGGAACTTCTGAAGGAAAATGTTTTATTTTTACAATTTCCAAAAGATAACCAAACAAAAACATCATTACTTTTACGAGACGTGTTTGTGCCGTCATGTGCATTAGTAGCACGTCTAACCTTTTTACATTCGTTTTTACTTGCACTTGTATGTTGACTTCTCCATTGATGTTTTTAAGTTTTGGTAGACTTTTCTTAGTGGATGTACAATGGTCGCAAATTGAATTATGGGGAGTTTCAGGCCCCGGAGTGAACATAATTATACACTCACAAACTCGACTAAAACGAGTGCTGAGGGCCTTACGTTGCAAACTTCCTTTGCTTGGCTAATCATTTGGACCGCCCTCCAAGATTGTGACTCGGATTCCCCCATTGGCATAAGCCGAGTGTAAGTAGACCAGAGTGTGTCTTTTATGAGTTTGAACCGAAGCCCATGATTGAATCTTTGAATAAAGAGATGGAGATAAAACTGTCCAGTTTGCAATGGTGGAAAAAGTACCCAATTTTCATACTTGAGTAAAAGTAAAGATACCTTAAAAGAAAATGACCCAATAAAAGTGAAAGTCACCCAGTAAAATACTACTTGAGTACTTAAGTATCAAAAGTAAAAGTATAAATCATTTAAAATGTTTTATATTAAGAAAACCAGACAACATGATTTTCTTTTTTTTTTTAGTTTACGGATAGCCAGGGGCACAGTTCAACAAACAAAGCATTTGTGTTTAGTGAGTCTGCCAGATCAGAGGCAATAGGGATAACCGGGGATGTTATCTTGATAAGTACGTGAATTAGACAATTTTCCTGTCCTACTAAGCATTCAAAATGTAAGGAGTACTTTTGGGTGTCAGGGAAAATGTAAGGAGTAAAAAGTAAAATATTTTCTTTAGGAATGTAGTGGAGTAAAAGTAAAAGTTGCCCAAAATATAAATAGTAAAGTATAGATACCCCCAAAAAACTACCTAAGTAGTACTTTAAAGTATTTTTACTTAAGTACTTTACAGCACTGCCAGTTTGAGTGTGTGTTGCAGCTCGTTCCAATCGCTAGCTGCAGCGAACTGAAAAGAGGAGCGACCCAGGGATGTGTGTGCTTTGGGGATCTTTAACAGAACTGTGATGGACAGAACAGGTATTGTATGTGGAGGATTAGGGCTACAGTAGGTATCTCAGATAAGGGGGAGTGAGGCCTAAGAGGGTTTTATAAATAAGCATCAACCAGTTGGTCTTGCGACGGGTATGCAGAGATGACCAGTTTACAGAGGAGCATAGAGTGCAGTGATGTGTTCTATAAGGAGCATTGGTGGCAAATCCGATGGCTGAATGGTAAAGAACATCTAGCCACTCGAGAGCACCCTTACCTACCGATCTATAAATTACATCTCCGTAATCTAGCATGGGTAGGATGGTCATCTGAATCAGGGTTAGTTTGGCAGCTGGGGTGAAAGATGAGCGATTACGATAGAGGAAACCAAGTCTAGAATGAACCTTGATATGTGCTGAGAGAAGGACAGTGTACCTTCTAACCATACTCCCAAGTACTTGTATGAGGTGACTACCTCAAGCTCTAAACTGACCGAGGTAGTAATCACACCTGTGAGGAGAGGGGCATTCTTCTTATCAATTCACAGGACCTTTTGTTTTGGAGGTGTTCAGAACAAGGTTAAGGGCAGAGAAAGCTTGTTGGACACTAAGAAAGCTTTGTTGTAGAGCGTTTAACATAGAATTTGGGGAGGGGCCAGCTGAGTATAAGACTGTATCATCTGCATATAAATGGATGAGAGAGCTTCCTACTGCCTGAGCTATGTTGTTGATGTAAATTGAGAAGAGCGTGGGGCCTAGAATTGAGCCCTGGGGTACTCCCTTGGTGACAGGCAGTGGCTGAGACAGCAGATGTTCTGACTTCAAACACTGCACTCTTTGAGAGAGGTAGTAAGAAAACCAGGCCAAAGACCCCTAAGAAACGCCAATACTCCTTAGCCGGCCCACAAGAATGGAATGGTCTACCGTATCAAAAGCTTTGGCCAAGTCAATAAAAATAGCACCACAACATTGCTTAGAATCAAGGGCAATGGTGACATCATTGAGGACCTTTAAGGTTGCAGTGACATATCCATAACCTGAGCAGAAACCAGATTGCATACCAGAGAGAATACTAGTCAGTTGTATTGACAAGTTTTTCCAACACTTTTGGTCTTTAACATTTAGGATCAGCTTGATCTCCCCCTTTAAATAAAGGATGCACTGTGGCTGACTTTCAAGCAATTGGAACCACCCCAGAGAGGAGAAACAGTTTTAAAAGGTCAGAAATAGGCTTGATGATGATAGGGGCAGCAACCTTAAAGAAGAAAGGGTCTAAACCGTCTGACCCAAATGTTTTTTGGGGGGTTAAGTTTAAGGAGCTCCTTTAGCACCTCGGATTCAGTGACCGCCTGCAGGGAGAAACTTTGTAGCGGGGCAGGGGAAAAAGAGGGAGGAGCATCAGGGCTAGTCGCATTAGAAGGGGTGGGAGATGAGGACATGTTGGCCGGGCAAGGAGGCATGGCTTAGTCAAATAGGATACAGAAGATAGCCCTATTTGATAAAAGACCAAGTCCATATTATGGCAAGAACAGCTCAAATAAGCAAAGAGAAATGACAGTCCATCGTTACTTTAAGACATGAAGGTCAGTCAATGTGGAACATTTCAAGAACTTTGAAAGTTTCTTCAAGTGCAGTCGCAAAAACCATCAAGAGCTATGATGAAACTGGCTCTCTTGAGGACCGCCACAGGAAAGGAAGACCCAGAGTTACCTCTTCTGCAGACACTAAGTTCATTAGAGTTATGGCAGCCCAACTAAATGCTTCAGAGTTCACGTAACATACTCATCTCAATATTAACTGTTCAGAGGAGACTGCGTGAATCAGGCCTTCATGGTCGAATTGCTGCAAATAAACCACTACTAAAGGACACCAAGAAACACGAGCAATGGATCAAGAAACACGAGCAATGGACAGTGGGAATCTGTCCTTTTGGTCTGATGAGTCCAAATTTGCGATTTTTGGTTCCAACCGCTGTTTTTTTGTGAGATGCAGAGTAGGTGAACGGATTATCTCTGCATGTGTTGTTCCCACCGTGAAGCATGGAGGTGGTGGTGTGGTGGTGCTTTGCTGGTGACACTGTCAGTGATTTATTTTGAATTCAAGGCACACTTAACCAGCATGGCTACCACAGCATTCTGCAGCGATACACCATCCCATCTGGTTTGGGCTTAGTGAGACTATCATTTATTTTTCAACAGGACAATGACCCAAAACACACCTCCAGGCTGTGCAAAGGCTATTTTACCAAGAAGGAGAGTGATGCAGCGCTGCATCAGATGACCTGACCTCCACAATCACCCAACCTCAACCCAATTGAGATGGTTTGGGATGAGTTGGACCGCAGAGTGAAGGAAAAGCAGCCAACAAGTACTCAGCATATGTGGGAACCCCTTCAAAACTGTTGGAAAAGCATTCCTCATGAAGTTGGTTAAGAGAATGCCAAGAGTGTGCAAAGCTGTCATCAAGGCAAAGGTGGCTACTTTGAAGAATCTCAAATATAGAATATATTTTGATTTAACACTTTTTGGGGGGGGTTACTACATGATTCCATATGTGTTATTTCATAGTTTTGATGTCTTCACTATTATTCAACAATGTATAAAATAGTAAAAATAAAGAAAAACCCTTGAATGAGTAGGTGTGTTCAAACTTTTGACTGGTACTGTAAATTAGAAAGATATTGGATCTTAATTGTATTTGATCACCCTGTTAATAGCCTACATCTGAATGGAGATGGGGGGGGGGGGGGAGAATTGGATTAAATGGATGAGATGGAGAAAAAAGACCAAAATTAGTTTGTAACTGTTATTTCTCCATACATGGAACTAGAGTGTGAATTTGAAGTTCTCTGGTCCGAGCAGCGGAGTTTACGTCTGAAATGGCACCCAATTCCCTATATAGTACACTACTTTGATCCCTGGTGAAAGGTGTGAGTGTATAAAACATTAGGAACACCTTTCTAATATTCAGTTGCACCACTTTTGCCCTCAGAACAGCCTCAATTGGTCGGGGCATGGACTCTACAACGTGTTGAACACATTCCAAAAGGATGCTGGCCCATGTTGACTCCAAAAGGATGCTGGCCCATGTTGACTCCAAAAGGATGCTGGCCCATGTTGACTCCAAAAGGATGCTGGCCCATGTTGACTCCAAAAGGATGCTGGCCCATGTTGACTCCAAAAGGATGCTGGCCCATGTTGACTCCAAAAGGATGCTGGCCCATGTTGACTCCAAAAGGATGCTGGCCCATGTTGACTCCAAAAGGATGCTGGCCCATGTTGACTCCAAAAGGATGCTGGCCCATGTTGACTCCAATGCTTTCCACAGATGTGTCAAGTTGGCTGGATTTCATTTGGGTGGTGGAACTTTCTTGATACACAAGGGATAAATCCAGCAGCATTGCAGTTCTTAACACACGTAAACCGGTGCGCCTGGCCTACCCCGTTCAAAGGCACTTAAATCTTTTGTCTTGCTCATTCACACTCTGAATGGCACACATACACAATCCATGTCTCAATTGTCTCAAGGTTTTAAAATCCTTCATTAACCTGTCTGCTCCCCTTCATCTACACTGATTGAAGTAGATAGGTGTCATCAATAAGGGATCATAGCTTTTACCTGGATTCACCTGGTCAGTCTGTCACGGAAAGAGCAGGTATTCCTAATGTTTTGTCCACTCAGTGTATAATGAATAGGATACCATTTGGGATGCACCCAGAGAGGGGGTCTGTAGTGAGCCAGTGAGTGAGGATAATCTAGCCCAACAGAGAGAGCCCCAGCCTTTCAATCAAATCAAATTGTATTTGTCACATACACGTTTTTAGCAGATGTTATTGCGGGTGCAGCAAAATGCTTGTGTTTCTAGCTCCAACAGTGCAGTTATATCTAACAATTTCACAATACATACAAATTTAAAGGAATTGAATTAAGAATATGTAAATATTTGGATGAGCAATGTCAGAGCGGCATAAACTAAGATACAGTAGATGGCAGTCTCAGACTGAAGTATGTAGCGAACGATAGAGCAGCGGAAGAATTCAGTTTGTCGTCACTCAACCAGCCAGCGAGCACAGGACCAAGCAGAGAGAGTGCCAGCCAGTCAGCACAGGACCAAACAGTGAGAGTCCCTGCCAGCCAGCACAGGACCAAGCAGAGAGTCCCAGCCAGTCAGCACAGGACCAAACAGTGAGAGTCCCAGCCAGCCAGCCAGCTAGCACAGGACCAAACAGTGAGAGTCCCAGCCAGCCAGCCAGCTAGCACAGGACCAAACAGAGAGAGTCCCAGCCAGCCAGCCAGCTAGTGCAGGACCAAACAGAGAGCGCCCCAGCCAGCTAGCCAGCACAGGACCAAACAGAGAGCGTCCCAACCAGCCAGCTAGCACAGGACCAAACAGAGAGTCCCAGCCAGCTAGCCGGCCAGCTAGCACAGGACCAAACAGAGCCCCATCCAGCCAGCTAGCACAGGACAAAACAGAGAGAGCCCCAGCCAGCCAGCTGGCACAGGACCAAACAGAGAGAGTCCCAACCAGCCAGCTAGCACAGGACCAAACAGAGAGAGTCCCAGCCAGCCAGCTAGCACAGGACCAAACAGAGAGAGTCCCAGCCAGCTAGCCAGCCAGCTAGCACAGGACCAAACAGAGTCCCAGCCGGCCAGCTAGCACAGGACCAAACAGAGTCTCAGCCAGCCAGCTAGCACAGGACCAAACAGAGTCCCAGCCAGCCAGCCAGCCAGCTAGCACAGGACAAAACAGAGAGAGCCCTAGCCAGCCAGCTAGCACAGGACCAAACAGAGAGAGTCCCAGCCAGCCAGCACAGGACCAAACAGAGAGAGTCCCAGCCAGCTAGCCGGTCAGCTAGCAGAGGACCAAACAGAGTCTCAGCCAGCCAGCTAGCACAGGACCAAACAGAGAGAGTCCCAGCCAGCCAGCCAGCACAGGACCAAAAAGAGAGAGTCCCAGCCAGCCAGCCAGCCAGCCAGTCAGCCAGCCAGCTAGCACATGACAGCACTGCTGATATGAAAGCCAGATGGACCTCTTTGTTTACTCGCCCAAATGACCTTCTATAGTGCAATGTCACCTTTCCTTTCCCAGTTCCTCACCAACCTCCGACTTCTAGTTTAATTAGATTCCTTGTCTGCTTTTGTGCCTCTTGTTTGGTGTTAATTCATTTTAAGCTCATAGCATTAAAATAAAATGCCAAGTCTATTATTCTTTCATACAAACCATACCAAATTAACTCCCACATACTGAACAGCACAATCAGTAGCAATCTTCTGCATACAGTACAGTTGTTCCCTGTATGATAAGAATAGTTCTTCAACAAGTAAGGTTGCATCCATTGAGTCTAGTTATGATTGCTTATGCATGAATCTTACAGTAATTTACATTTACATGCAAACGTCCCCTGTCCTCCCTCAGATCTCCCCGTAGAGACAGAACCCTCAGATCTCCCCGTAGAGACAGAACCCTCAGATCTCCCCGTAGAGACAGAACCCTCAGATCTCCCCAGTGAATAGCATCAATATACAATGTAGATTTCACATACAGAGGGGCCTCCCGAGTGGTGCAGTGGTCTAAGGCACTGCATCGCGGTGCTAGCTGTGCCACTAAAGATTCTGGGTTCGAGGCCAGGCTCTTTCGCAGCCGGCCGAGACCGGGAGACCCATGGGGCGGCGCACAATTGGCCCAGCGTCGTCCGGGTTAGGGGAGGGTTTGGCCGGCAGGGATGTCTTGTCACATTGCGCACTAGCGACTCCTGTGGCGGGCCGGGCGCAGTGCACGCTGACATGGTCGCCAGGTGTACGGTGTTTCCTCCGACACATTGGTGCGGCTGGCTTCTGGGTTAAGCAGGCATTGTGTCAAGAAGCAGTGCGGCTTGGCTGTGTTGTGTTTCGGAGGACGCACGGCTCTCGACCTTTACCTCTCCCGAGTCCGTACGGGAGTCACAGCGATGGGACAAAACGAACTACCAATTGAATACCACGAAATTGGGGAGAAAACGGGGTAAAAATGTTTGTTTTTTTATTACGATTTCGCATACAGTGTAGCAATAAAGTCCTGTGATCTTTTGAAAACTACAGCACAGTAGTTTAGTATGATAATGCTTACAGTCATGGTCTCCTACAGTAATGTAATGTAACCCCATATTCGGTGTATACGTCTGTGTTCACAGTGTAACAATAAAGTGGTGTAATCTTGTGTTTTACTGCAGTCAGCCGAAGCCAGTAGCCAACAACATGAACAACACAATGTTCATGTCCTCTGGTGTACCTACTCCTACTAAAAGGTAAGTGCCTCAGAATTGGCTTTGATATGCCCCTATAGCTAGCTATCATTTCTAACTTATTTCCTCTGAGTTCCTCGCAGAACACCAACTGCTTCTAGCCTCTTATGTCCTGCTCCTGTGTCTTTAAAGATGTCTTCCCCTGTGTCTTCCCCTGTGTATTTAAATATGTCAGTCCCCTTGTGTCTTTAAAGATGTCAGTCCCCCTGTGTCTTCCCCTGTGTATTTAAAGATGTCAGTCCCCCTGTGTCTCTAAAGATGTCCTCCCCTGTGTCTTTAAGGATGTCCTACCCTGTGTCTCTAAAGATGTCTTCCCCTGTGTCTTCCCCTGTGTATTTAAATATGTCAGTCCCCTTGTGTCTTTAAAGATGTCCTCCCCTGTGTCTCTAAAGATGTCCTCCCCTGTGTCTCTAAAGATGTCCTCCCCTGTGTCTCTAAAGATGTCCTCCCCTGTGTCTCTAAAGATGTCCTCCCCTGTGTCTTCCCCTGTGTCTTTAAATATGTCAGTCCCCTTGTGTCTTTAAAGATGTCAGTCCCCCTGTGTCTTCCCCTGTGTATTTAAATATGTCAGTCCCCCTGTGTCTTCCCCTGTGTATTTAAATATGTCAGTGCCCCTGTGTCTTTAAAGATGTCTTCCCCTGTGTCTTCCCCTGTGTATTTAAAGATGTCTTCCCCTGTGTATTTAAAGATGTCAGTCCCCCTGTGTCTCTAAAGATGACTTCCCCTGTGTCTTTAAAGATGTCCTCCCCTGTGTCTCTAAAGATGTCCTCCCCTGTGTCTCTAAAGATGTCCTCCCCTGTGTCTCTAAAGATGACTTTCCCTGTGTCTCTAAAGATGACTTCCCCTGTGTCTTTAAAGATGTCCTCCCCTGCGTCTCTAAAGATGTCTTCCCCTGCGTCTTTAAAGATGTCCTCCCCTGTGTCTTTAAAGATGTCTTCCCCTGCGTCTTTAAAGATGTCTTCCCCTGTGTCTCTAAAGATGTCCTCCCCTGTGTCTCTAAAGATGTCCTCCCCTGTGTCTCCAAAGATGTCCTCCCCTGTGTCTCTAAAGATGACTTCCCCTGTGTCTTTAAAGATGTCCTCCCCTGCGTCTCTAAAGATGTCCTCCCCTGTGTATTTAAAGATGTCTTCCCCTGTGTCTCTAAAGATGACTTCCCCTGTGTCTTTAAAGATGTCTTCCCCTGTGTCTTCCCCTGTGTCTTTAAAGATGTCTTCCCCTGTGTCTTCCCCTGTGTATTTAAATATGTCAGTCCCATTGTGTCTTTAAAGATGTCAGTCCCCCTGTGTCTTCCCCTGTGTATTTAAAGATGTCAGTCCCCCTGTGTCTCTAAAGATGTCCTCCCCTGTGTCTCTAAAGACGTCTTCCCCTGTGTCTCTAAAGATGTCCTCCCCTGTGTCTCTAAAGATGTCCTCCCCTGTGTCTCTAAAGATGTCCTCCCCTGTGTCTCTAAAGATGTCCTCCCCTGTGTCTCTAAAGATGTCCTCCCCTGTGTCTCTAAAGATGTCCTCCCCTGTGTCTTCCCCTGTGTCTTTAAATATGTCAGTCCCCTTGTGTCTTTAAAGATGTCAGTCCCCCTGTGTCTTCCCCTGTGTATTTAAATATGTCAGTCCCCCTGTGTCTTCCCCTGTGTATTTAAATATGTCAGTCCCCCTGTGTCTTTAAAGATGTCTTCCCCTGTGTCTTCCCCTGTGTATTTAAAGATGTCTTCCCCTGTGTATTTAAAGATGTCAGTCCCCCTGTGTCTTTAAAGATGTCTTCCCCTGTGTCTTTAAAGATGTCCTCCCCTGTGTCTCTAAAGATGTCCTCCCCTGTGTCTCTAAAGACGACTTTCCCTGTGTCTCTAAAGATGACTTCCCCTGTGTCTTTAAAGATGTCTTCCCCTGCGTCTTTAAAGATGTCCTCCCCTGCGTCTCTAAAGATGTCTTCCCCTGTGTCTCTAAAGATGTCCTCCCCTGTGTCTCTAAAGATGTCATCCCCTGTGTCTCTAAAGATGTCCTCCCCTGTTTCTCTAAAGATGTCTTCCCCTGTGTCTTTAAAGATGTCCTCCCCTGCGTCTCTAAAGATGTCCTCCCCTGTGTCTTTAAAGATGTCCTCCCCTGTGTCTCTAAAGATGTCTTGCCCTGCGTCTTTAAAGATGTCCTCCCCTGTGGCTTTAAAGATGTCTTCCCCTGCGTCTTTAAAGATGTCCTCCCCTGTGTCTTTAAAGATGTCTTCCCCTGTGTCTTTAAAGACGTCTTCCCCTGTGTCTCTAAAGATGTCCTCCCCTGTGTCTTTAAAAATGTCCTCCCCTGCGTCTCTAAAGATGTCCTCCCCTGTGTCTTTAAAGATGTCCTCCCCTGTGGCTTTAAAGATGTCTTCCCCTGCGTCTCTAAAGATGTCCTCCCCTGTGTCTTTAAAAATGTCCTCCCCTGTGTCTTTAAAGATGTCCTCCCCTGCGTCTCTAAAGACGTCTTCCCCTGTGTCTCTAAAGATGTCCTCCCCTGTGTCTTTAAAGATGTCCTCCCCTGTGGCTTTAAAGATGTCTTCCCCTGCGTCTTTAAAGATGTCCTCCCCTGTGTCTTTAAAGACGTCTTCCCCTGTGTCTTTAAAGATGTCCTCCCCTGTGTCTTTAAAAATGTCCTCCCCTGTGTCTTTAAAGATGTCCTCCCCTGCGTCTCTAAAGACGTCTTCCCCTGTGTCTCTAAAGATGTCCTCCCCTGTGTCTTTAAAGATGTCCTCCCCTGTGTCTCTAAAGATGTCCTCCCCTGTGTCTCTAAAGACGTCTTCCCCTGTGTCTCTAAAGATGTCCTCCCCTGTGTCTTTAAAGATGTCCTCCCCTGTGTCTTTAAAGATGTCCTCCCCTGCGTCTCTAAAGACGTCTTCCCCTGTGTCTCTAAAGATGTCCTCCCCTGTGTCTCTAAAGATGTCCTCCCCTGTGTCTTTAAAGATGTCCTCCCCTGCGTCTCTAAAGACGTCTTCCCCTGTGTCTCTAAAGATGTCTTCCCCTGTGTCTTTAAAGATGTCTTCCCCTGTGTCTCTAAAGATGTCTTCCCCTGTGTCTCTAAAGATGTCCTCCCCTGTGTCTCTAAAGATGTCCTCCCCTGTGTCTCTAAAGATGTCTTCCCCTGTGTCTCTAAAGATGTCCTCCCCTGTGTCTCTAAAGATGTCTTCCCCTGTGTCTCTAAAGATGTCTTCCCCTGTGTCTCTAAAGATGTCCTCCCCTGTGTCTCTAAAGATGTCCTCCCCTGTGTCTTTAAAAATGTCCTCCCCTGTGTCTTTAAAGATGTCCTCCCCTGCGTCTCTAAAGACGTCTTCCCCTGTGTCTCTAAAGATGTCTTCCCCTGTGTCTTTAAAGACGTCTTCCCCTGTGTCTTTAAAGACGTCTTCCCCTGTGTCTTTAAAGATGTCTTCCCCTGTGTCTTTAAAGATGTCTTCCCCTGTGTCTCTAAAGATGTCCTCCCCTGTGTCTTTAAAGATGTCTTCCCCTGTGTCTCTAAAGATGTCCTCCCCTGTGTCTTTAAAGATGTCCTCCCCTGTGTCTTTAAAGATGTCTTCCCCTGTGTCTTTAAAGACGTCTTCCCCTGTGTCTCTAAAGATGTCCTCCCCTGTGTCTTTAAAGATGTCCTCCCCTGTGTCTTTAAAGATGTCTTCCCCTGTGTCTTTAAAGATGTCTTCCCCTGTGTCTTTAAAGATGTCCTCCCCTGTGTCTTTAAAGATGTCTTCCCCTGTGTCTTTAAAGATGTCTTCCCCTGCGTCTTTAAAGATGTCTTCCCCTGTGTCTTTAAAGATGTTTTCCCCTGTGTCTCTAAAGATGTCCTCCCCTGTGTCTCTAAAGATGTCTTCCCCTGCGTCTTTAAAGATGTTTTCCCCTGTGTCTCTAAAGATGTCCTCCCCTGTGTCTCTAAAGATGTCCTCCCCTGTGTCTTTAAAGATGTCTTCCCCTGCGTCTTTAAAAACGTCTTCCCCTGTGTCTCTAAGCGTAGACTGAATCTCTCGGTCCCTCTTGTCTGTAGAGTAGACTGAATCTCTCTGTCCCTCTCTTGTCTGTAGAGTAGACTGATCTCTCTGTTCCCGCTCTCTTGTCTGTAGAGTAGACTGATCGCTCCTGTCACCTCTCTTGTCTGTAGAGTAGACCTGAATGCTCTCTGTCCTCTCTCTTTCTGTAGAGTAGACTTAACTCTCAGTCCCTCTCTCAATCTGTAGAGTAGACTGAATCTCTCTGTCGCATCTGTAGAGTATACTGAATCTCTGTCCTCGTTGTAGAGTAGACTGAATCTCTCTGTCCTCTCGTCTGTAGAGTAGACCGAATCTCTCTGTCCCGCTCTTGTCTGTAGAGTAGACTGAATCTCTCTGTCTCATCTGTAGAGTAGACTGAATCTCTCTGTCTCATCTGTAGAGTAGACTGAATCTCTCTGTCTCATCTGTAGAGTAGACTGAATCTCTCTGTCTCTTTGTAGAGTAGACTGAATCTCTCTGTCTCATCTGTAGTGTAGACTAAATCTCTCTATCTCATCTGTAGAGTAGACTGAATCTCTTCTGTCTCATCTGTAGAGTAGACTGAATCTCTCTGTCTCATCTGTAGAGTAGACTGAATCTCTCTGTCCCTCTCTTGTCTGTAGAGTAGACTGAATCTCTCTGTCCCTCTCTTGTCTGTAGAGTAGACTGAATCTCTCAGTCCCTCTCTCATCTGTAGAGTAGACTGAATCTCTGTCTCATCTGTAGAGTAGACTGATCTCTCAGTCTCATCTGTAGAGTAGACTGAATCTCTCTGTCTCATCTGTAGATTAGACTGAATCTCTCTGTCCCTCTCTTGTCTGTAGAGTAACTGAACTCTCTGTCTCATCTGTAGAGTAGACTGAATCTCTCTGTCTCATCTGTAGTGTAGACTGAATCTCTCTGTCTCATCTGTATGTAGACTGAATCTCTCTGTCTCATCTGTAGAGTAGACTGAATCTCTCTGTCTCATCTTGTAGAGTAGACTAATCTCTCTGTCCCTCTCTTGTCTGTAGAGTAGACTGAATCTCTCTGTCTCATCTGTAGAGTAGACTGAATCTCTCTGTCCCTCTCTTGTCTGTCGAGTAACTGAATCTCTCTGTCCCTCTCTTGTCTGTATAGTAGACTGAATCTCTCTGTCTCATCTGTAGAGTAGACTGAATCTCTTCTGTCTCTCTCTCTGTCTTAGAGTAGACTGAATCTCTCTGTCCCTCATCGTTAAGTAGACTGATCTCTCTGTCTCATCTGTAGATAGACGATCTCTCTGTCTCATCTAGAGTAGACTGAATCTCTCGGGCTGTCCCTCTCTTGTCTTGAGAGACTGAATCTCGTCTGTCTTCATCCTGTAATAGTAGACTGAATCTCTCTGTCCCTCTCTCATCTGTAGAGTAGACTGAATCTCTCTGTCTCATCTGTAGAGTAGACTGAATCTCTCTGTCTCATCTGTAGTGATACTCTGTCCTCTCTCATCTGTAGAGTAAGCTGAATCTCTCTGTCTCATCTGTAGAGTAAGACTGAATCTTCTCTCTGGCCCTCTCTTGTCTGTAAGTAGACTGAATCTCTCTGTCCCTCTCTTGTCTGTAAGTAGACTGAATCTCTCTGTCTCATCTGTAGAGTAGACTGAATCTCTCTGTCCCTCTTGTCTGTAGAGTAGACTGAATCTCTCTGTCCCTCTCTTGTCTGTAGAGTAGACTGAATCCCTCTGTCCCTCTCTTGTCTGTAGAGTAGACTGAATCTCTCTGTCTCATCTGTAGAGTAGACTGAATCTCTCTGTATCATCTGTAGAGTAGACTTAATCTCTCTGTCCCTCTCTCATCTGTAGAGTAGACTGAATCTCTCTGTCTCATCTGTAGAGTAGACTGCATCTCTCTGTCTCATCTGTAGAGTAGACTGAATCTCTCTGTCCCTCTCTTGTCTGTAGAGTAGACTGAATCTCTCTGTCCCTCTCTTGTCCTGTAGAGTAGACTGAATCTCTCTGTCTCACTGTAGAGTAGACTGAAACTGATCTCTCTGTCTCATCTGTATTAGAGTATACTGAATCTCTCTGTCCCCTCTCTGTCTGTAGAGTAGACTGAATCTCTCTGTCCCTCTCTTGTCTGTAGAGTAGAACTGAATCTCTCTGTCCCTCATCTGTCAGAGTAGACTGAATCTCTCTGTCCCTCCTTGTCCTGTAGAGTAGACTGAATCTCTCTGTCCCTCTCTTGTCTGTAGAGTAGAACTGAATCTCTCTGTCTCTCCTTGTCTGTAGAGTAACTGAATCTCTCTGTCTCATCTGGTAGAGTAGACTGAATCTCTCTGTCTCATCTGTAAGAGTAGACTGAATCTCTCTGTCCCTCTCTTGTCTGTAGAGTAGACTGAATCTCTCTGTCCTCTCTTTGTCTGTAGAGTAAGAACTGAATCTCTCTTGTCTCATCTGTAGAGTAGACTGAATCTCTCTGTCTCATCTGTAGTGTAGACTGAATCTCTCTGTCCTCATCTGTAGAGTAGACTGAATCTCTCTGTCTCATCTGTAAGTAACTGAATCTCTCTGTCCCTCCTGTCTGTAGAGTAGACTGAATCTCTTGTCTCATCTGTAGAGTAGACTGAATCTCTCTGTCTCATCTTTAGAGTAGACTGAATCTCTCTGTCTCATCTGTAGAGTAGACTGAATCTCTCTGTCCTCTTCTGTCTGTAGAGTAGACTGAATCTCTCTCTGCTCATCTGTAGAGTAGACTGAATCCTCTCTGTCCTCATCTGTCATGTAGACTGAATCTCTCTGTCCCTCATCTGTATAGATAGACTGAATCTCTCTGTCCTCATCTGTAGAGTAGAATGAATCTCTCTGTCTCCTCTCTTGTCTGTAGAGTAGACTGAATCTCTATGTCTCATCTGTAGAGTAGACTGAATCTCTCTGTCCTCACTCTGTAGATGTAGACTGAATCTCTCTGTCTCATCTGTAGTAGACTGAATCTCTCTGTCTCATCTGTGTATAGTAGACTGAATCTCTCTGTCTCATCTGTAGAGTAGAACTGAATCTCTCTGTCTCTCTTTGTCTGTAGAGTAGACTGAATCTCTCTGTCCTCTCTTGTCTTAGAGTAGACTGAATCTCTCTGTCTCATCTGTAGAGTAGACTGAATCTCTCTGTCTCATCTGTAAGTAGACTGAACTCTCTGTCCCTCTCTCATAGACTGTCTCATCGTAGTAGACTGAATCTCTCTGTCTCATCTGTAGAGTAGACTGAATCTCTCTGTCTCATCTGCTAGAGTAGACTGAATCTCTCGTCTCTCTTGCTTAGAGTAACTGAATCTCTCTGTCCTCCTCTGATCTGTAGAGTAGACTGAATCTCTCTGCCCTCTCTTACTGTAGAGTAGACTGAACTTCCTGTCTCATCTTAGATACTGATCTCTCTGTCTCGTCTGTAGAGTAGACTGAATCTCTCTGTCCCTCTCTTGTCTGTAGAGTAGACTGAATCTTCTCTGTCTCATCTGTAGAGTAGACTGAATCTCTCTGTCCTCATCTTGTCATGAGATAGACTGAATCTCTCTGTCTCATCTGTAGAGTAGACTTGAATCTCTCTTCTCTCTCTCCTGTAGAGTACTGAATCTCTCTGTCATCTGTAGAGTGTAGACTGCATCTCTCTGTCTCATCTGTAAGAGTAGACTGAATCTCTCTGTCCCTCTCTTGTCTGTAGATAACTGAATCTCTCTGTCCTCTTGTCTGTAGAGTAAGACTGAATCTCTCTGTCCTCGTCTCTGTCGAGTAGAGTAGACTGAATCTCTCTGTCCCTCTCTCTGTCTGTAGAGTAGACTGAATCTCTCTGTCCTCTCTGTAGAGTAGACTGAATCTCTCTGTCCCCTCTTGTCTTCATATGATCCTGTCGTTGTTAGAGTAGACTGAATCCCTCTGTCTCTCTCTTGTCTGTAGAGATAGACTGAATCTCTCTGTCTCATCTGTAGAGTAGACTGAATCTCTCTGTCTCATCTGTAGTAGACTGAATCTCTCTGTCCCCTCTCTTGTCTGTAGAGTACCTCTGAATCTCTCTCTCTGTCTCTCTCTGATCTGTAGAGTAAGACTGATCTCTCTGTCCTCATCTGTAGAGTAGACTGAATCTCTCTGTCTCATCTGTAGTGTAAGTACTGAATCTCTCTGTCTCTCTGTATGAGTATACTGAATCTCTCTGTCCTCCCATCTGTAGAGTAGACTGAATCTCTCTGTCCTCATCTGTACGAGAGTAGACTGAATCCCCTCTGTGCTCTCATGCTGTAGAGTAGACTGAATCTTCTCGGTCCCTCTCTTGTCTGTAGAGTAGACTGAATCCTCTGTCCCTCTCTTGTCTGTAGAGTAGACTGAATCTCTCTGTCCCTCTCATTGTCTGTTAGAGTAGACTGAATCTCTCTGTCCTCTCTTGTCTGTAGAGTAGACTGAATCTCTCTGTCCTCTCTGTTGTAGAGAGACTGAATCTCTCGTCTTCCATCTGTAGAGTAACTGAATCTCTCTGTCCCTCATCTGTAGAGTAGACTGAATCTCTGCGCTCATTCTGTCAGAGTAGACTGAACTCTCTGTCTCTCGTCGTTGTATAGAGTAGACTGAATCTCTCTGTCCCTCTTGTCTGTAGAGTAGACTGAATCTCTCTGTCTCTCTCTTTCTGTAGAGTAGACTGAATCTCTCTGTCTCATCTGTAGAGTAGACTGAATCTCTCTGTCCCTCTCTTGTCTGTAGAGTAGACTGAATCTCTCTGTCCCTCTTGTCTGTAGAGTAGACTGAATCTCTCTGTCCCTCTCTTGTCTGTAGAGTAGACTGAATCTCTCTGTCTCATCTGTAGAGTAGACTGAATCTCTCTGTCTCATCTGTAGAGTAGACTGAATCTCTCTGTCCCTCTTGTCTGTAGAGTAGACTGAATCTCTCTGTCTCTCTTCTGTAGAGAAGCTGTAATCTCTCTGTCTCATCTGTCGAGTCGACTGAATCTCTCTGTCTCATCTGTAGGTAGACTGAATCTCTCTGTCCCTCTCTGTAGAGTAGACTGAAGGGTCATCTATCTTCTCTCATCTGTAGAGTAGACTGAATCTCTCTGTCTCATCTGTGAGTAGACTGAATCTCTCTGTCTCATCTGTATTTAATAGACTGAATCTCTCGTCCCTCTTGTCTGTAGAGTAGACTGAATCTCTTGTCCCTCTCTTGTGGAGAGTAGACTGATCTCCTCTGTCCCTCTCTTTGTCTTTAGAGTAGATGAATCCTCTGTCCCTCTTCTTGTCTGTAGATGTAGACTGAATCTCTCTGTCCCTCTCTTGTCCTGTAGAGTAGACTGAATCTCTCTGTCCCTCTCTTTCTGTAGAGTAGACTGAATCTCTCTGTCTCATCTGTAGAGTAGACTGAATCTCTCGTCCCTCTTGTCTGAGAGTGAACGTGAATCTCTCTGTCCCTCTCTATGTCTGTGAGTATGACTGAATCTCCTCTGTCCCTCTCACTTGTCTGTAGAGTAGACTGAATCTCTCTGTCCCTCATCTGTCTAGAGTAGACTGAATCTCTCTGTCCTCATCTGTAAGTAGACTGAATCTCTCTGTTCATCCCTGTAGAGTAGACTGAATCTCTCTGTCCTCTCTTTGTAGAGTAGACTGAATCTCTCTGTCTCATCTGTAGAGTAAGCCTAATCTCTCTGTCCACTTCTGTCGTAGACTGAATCTCTCTGTCCTCTTTAACGTCTCCTCGGTCTTCTGTAGAGTAGACTGAATCGCTCTCTGTCCCTCTCTGTCTGTAGAGTAGACTGAATCTCCTTCTCTCTTCTGTAGAGTAGACTGAATCTCTCTGTCCCTCTCTCATCTGTCTGAATCTGTCTCATGAGTAGACTGAATCTCTCTGTCTCATCGTAGAGTAGACTAATCTCTCTCTCATCTGTAGAGTAGACTGAATCTCTCTGTCTCATCTGTAGAGTAGACTGAATCTCTCTGTCCCTCTCTTGTCTGTAGAGTAGACTGAATCTCTCTGTCTCATCTTTAAGAGTAGACTGAATCTTCTCTGTCTCATCTGTAGAGTAGACTGAATCTCTCTGTCTCATCTGTAGTAGTAGACTGAATCTCTCTGTCCTCATCTGTAGAGTAGACTGCATCTCTCTGTCCCTCCTGCTTCTTTCTGTAGAGTAGACTGATTCTCTCTGTCTCATCGTAGAGTAGACTGAATCTCTCGTCCCTATCTTGTCTGTAGAGTAGACTGAAATCTCTCTGTCCCTCTCTTGTCTGTAGAGTAGACTGAATCTCTCTGCCTCATCTGTAGAGTAGACTGTAATCTCTCTGTCCTCATCTGTCAGAGTAGACTGAATCTCTCTGTCTCATCTGTAGATAGACTGAATCTCTCTGTCCCTCTCTTGTCTGTAGAGTAGACTGAATCTCTCTGTCTCATCTTGTAGAGTAGACTGAATCTCTCTGTCTCATCTGTGAGAGTATAACTGAATTCTCTGTCTCATTGTAGAGTAGACTGAATCTCTCTGTCTCCTCTGTAGTGTAGACTAATCTCTCTGTCTCATCTTGTAGAGTAGACTGAATCTCTCTGTCTCTCTGTCAGAGTAGACTGAATCTCTCTGTCCCCTCATTCTGTAGAGTAGACTGAATCTCTCTGTCCCTCATTTCTGTAGAGGTAGACTGAATCTCTCTGTCTCATCTGTAGAGTAGACTGAATCTCTCTGTCCCTCTTGTTCTGTAGAGCGTAACTGAATCTCTCTGTCCCTCTCTTGTCTGTAGAGTAGACTGAATCTCTCTGTCCCTCTCTTGTCTGTAAGTAGAACTGAATCTCTCTGTCTCATCTGTAAGAGTAGACTGAATCTCTCTGTCTCATCTGTAAGTATGACTTAGATCTCTCTGTCCCCTCTCATCTGTAGAGTAGACTGAATCTCTCTGTCCCTCATCTGTAGAGTAGACTGATCTCTCTGTCTCATCTGTAGAGAGTAGACTGAATCTCTCTGTCCTTGCTTGTCTGTAAGTAAACTGAATCTCTCTGTCCCTCTCTTGTCTGTAGAGTAGACTGAATCTCTCTGTCTCATCTGTAGAGTAGACCTGAATCTCTCTGTCCTCTCTGTCTGTATGAGTAGACTGAATCTCTCTGTCCCTGCTCTTGTCTGTAGAGTAGACTGAATCCTCTGTCCCTCTCTTGTCTGTAGAGTAGACTGAATCTCTCTGTCTCATCCTGTAGAGTAGACTGAATCTCTCTGTCCCATCTCTTGTTGAGAGTGACTGAATCTCTCTTTCCCTCTCTTGTCCTGTGAGTAGACTGAATCTCTCTGTCTCATCTTGTAGAGTAGACCTGAATCTCTCTGTCTCATCTGTAGAGTAGACTGAATCCTCTCTGTCCATCTGTAGAGGTAGACTGAATCTCTCTGTCCTCTCTCTTGTCTGTAGAGTAGACTGAATCTCTCTGTCTCTCTGTGTAAGTAGACTGAATCTCTCTGTCTCATCTGTCAGAGTAGACTGAATCTCTCTGTCCCTCTTGTTCTGTAGAGTAGACTGATCTCTCTGTCTCTCTCTTTCTGTAGAGGTAGACTGAAACTCTCTCTGTCCCTCTCTTGTCTGTAGAGTAGACTGAATCTCTCTGTCCCTCTCTTGTCTTTAGAGTAGACTGAATCTCTCTGTCCTCTCTGTCTGTAGGTGACTGATCTCTGCTGTCTCACTGAGAGTAGACTGAATCTTCTGTCATCTGTGCGTAGACTGAATCTCTGTCCCTTTGTAAGTAGACTGAATCTCTCTGTCCCTCTCTTGTCTGTAGATAACTGATCTCTCTGTCCCTCTCTTGTCTGTAGAGTAGACTGAATCTCTCTGTCCCTCTCTTGTCTGTAGAGTAGACTGAATCTCTCTGTCTCCTGTAGAGTAACTGATCTCTCTGTCTCTCTTGTAGAGTAGACTGAATCTCTGTCTCATCTGTAGAGTAGACTGAATCTCTCTGTCTCATCTGTAGAGTAGACTGAATCTCTCTGTCTCTCTTGTCTGTAGAGTAGACTGAATCTCTCTGTCCTCTCTGTCTGTAAGGTAGACTAATCGTCTGTCTCATCTGTAGAGTAGACTGAATCTCTCTGTCTCATCTGTAGTGTAGACTGAATCTCTCTGTCTCATCTGTAGAGTAGACTGAATCTCTCTGTCCCTCTTGTCTGTAGAGTAGACTGAATCTCTCTGTCCCTCTCTTGTCTGTAGAGTAGACTGAATCTCTCTGTCTCATCTGTAGAGTAGACTGAATCTCTGTCCCATTTGTAGAGTAGACTATATCTCTCTGTCCCTCTCTCGTCTGTAGAGTAGACCGAATCTCTCTGTCCCGCTCTTGTCTGTAGAGTAGACTGAATCTCTCTGTCTCATCTGTAGAGTAGACTGAATCTCTCTCTTGTCTTAGAGTAGACTGAATCTCTCTGTCCCTCTCTTGTCTGTAGATAGACTGAATCCTCTGTCCCTCTCTGTCTGTAGAGTAGACTGATCTCTCTTTCTCATCTGTAGAGTAGACTGAATCTCTCTGTATCATCTGTAGAGTAGACTTAATCTCTCTGTCCCTCTCTATCTGTATGAGTAGACTGAATCTCTCTGTCTCATCTTGTATAGTAGACTGATCTCTCTGTCTCACATCTGTAGAGTAGACTGAATCTCTCTGTCTCTCTGTCGAAGTAGACTGATCTCTCTGTCTCTCTGTAGAGTGACTGATCTCTCTGTCTCATCTGTAGAGTAGACTGAATCTCTCTGTCCCTCTTGTATGTATAGACTGAATCTCTCTGTCCCTCCTCTTGTCTGCTAAGATTAGACTTAATCTCCTCTGTCCTCTCTTGTCTGTAGAGTAGACTGAATCTCTTCTGTCTCATCTGTAGAGTAGACTGAATCTCTCTGTCCCTCTCTTGCCTGTAGAGTAGACTGAATCCTCTGTCCCTCTCTTGTCTGTAAGTTAGACTGAATCTCTCTGTCCCTCTCTCTGGGGCCTGTAATTAGACTGAATCTCTCTGTCTCATCTGTAGAGTAGACTGAATCTCTCTGTCTCATCTGTAGAGTAGACTGAATCCTCTCTGTCCTCTCTTGTCTGTAAGGTAGACTGAATCTCTCTGTCCCTCTCTTGCTGTAGGTAGACTGAATCTCTCTGTCTCTCTATGTCTGTAGAGTAGACTGAATCTCTCTGTCCTCTTCTGTAGAGTAGACTGAATCTCTCTGTCCTCTCTCTTGTCCTGTAGAGTAGTACTGAATCTCTCTTTCCCCTCTCTTGTTTGGTAGATAGACTGAATCTCTCTGTCCCTCTCTTGTCTGTGAGTAGACTGAATCTCTCTGTCTCCTCTCTTGTCTGTAGAGTAGACTGAATCTCTCTGTCTCATCTGTAAGTAACTAATCTCTCTGTATCTATCTGTTTGAGTAGACTGAATCTCTCGTCTCTGCTGTAAGTAGCTGAATCTCTCTGTCCCTCATCTTGTCTGTAGAGTAGACTGAATCTCTCTGTCCCTCTCTTGTCTGTAGAGTAGACTGAATCTCTCTGTCCCTCTTGTATGTAGAGTAGACTGAATCTCTCTGTCCCTCTCTTGTCTGTAGAGTAGACTGAATCTCTCTGTCTCTCTTGTCTGTAGAGTAGACTGAATCTCTCTGTCCCCATCTGTAAGTAGACTGAATCTCTCTGTCTCATCTGTCAGAGTAGACTGAATCCTCTGTCCTCATCCTGTAGAGTAGACTGAATCTCCTCTGTCCCTCTCTGTCTTAGATAGTACTGAATCTCTCTGTCCCTCTCTTGTCTGTAGAGTAGACTGAATCTCTCTGTCCCCTCTCGTTGTCTGTAGAGTAGACTGAATCTCTCTGTCCCTCTCTGTCTGTAGAGTAGACTGAATCCTCTCTGTCCTCTCTATCTGTAGAGTAGACTGAATCTCTCTGTCTTCATCTGTAGAGTAACTGAATCTCTCTGTCTCATCTGTAGAGTAGACTGAATCTCTCTGCCCTCTCTTGTCTGTAGAGTAGACTGAATTTCTCTGTCCCTCTTCTTGTCTGTAGAGTAGACGGAATCTCTCTGTCTCATCTGTAGTAGTAATACCTGAATCTCTCTGTCCTCATCTGTATGTAGACTGATCTCTCTGTCCATCTGTAGAGTAGACTGAATCTCTCTGTCTCATCTGTAGAGTAAGACTGAATCTCTCTGTCCCTCTCTTAGTCTGATCAGTAGTAGATAGACTGATCTATCTGTCTCATCTGTAAGTAACGCACTCTCTGTCCATTTGTCTGTAGAGTAGACTGAATCTCTCTGTCTCATCTGTAGACGTAGACAGAATCTTTCTCGTGCCCTCTCTTGTCTGTAGAGTAGACTGAATCTCTCTGTCCCTCTCTTGTCTGTAGAGTAACTGATCTCTCTGTCTCTCTCTTGTCTGTAGAGTAGACGAATCTCTGCTGTCCTCTCTTGTCTGGTAAGTAGACTGAATCTCTCTGTCCTCTCTTGTCTGTAGAGTAGACTGAATCCCTCTGTCCCTCTCTTGTCTGTAGAGTAGACTGAATCTCTCTGTCCCTCTTGTCTGTGAGGTAGACTGAATCTGCTCTGTCTCTCATGTGTAGTGTAGACATGCAATCTCTCTGTCCTCATCTTAGAGTAGATGAAGTCTCTTCTGTCTCATCTGTTTTAGTAGACTAATCTCTCGGTCCCTCTTGTCTGAAGTAAGACTGAATCTCGCTGTCCCTCTCTTGTCTGTGATAGACTAGAATCTCTCTGTCCCTCTCTTGTCTGTATTAGTAGACTGAAATCTCTCTGTCCCTCTCTTGTCGTAGAGTAGACTGAATCTCTCTGTCTCTCTCTGTCTGTAGAGTAGACTGAATCTCTCTGTCCCTCTCTGTCTGTAGAGTAGAGCGAATCTCTCTTCTCATCTGTAGAGTAGACTGAATCTCTGTCCATCTGTAGAGTAGACTGAATCTCTCTGTCTCTTCTGTAGAGTAGACTGAATCTCTCTGTCTCTTTGTTGTAGAGTAGACTGAATCTCTCTGTACTCATCTGTAGAGTAGACTAATCTCTCTGTCTCATCTGTGAGTAGACTGAATCTCTCTGTCTCATCTGTAGAGTAGGACTGAATCTCTCTGTCTCATCTGTAGAGTAGACTGAATCTCTCTGTCACCTCTCTTGTCTGTAGAGTAGACTGAATCTCTCTGTCCATCTCTGTAGAGTAGACTGAATCTCTGTCTCATCTGTAAGTAGACCGAATCTCTCTGTCCTCTTGTCGTAGAGTAGACTGAATCTCTCTGTCTCATCTGTAGAGTAGACTGATCTTTTCTGTTGCTTATCTGTAAGTAGACGAATCTCTCTGTCCCTCTCTTGTCTGTAGAGTAGACTGAATCTCTATCTGTCTCATCTGTATGAGTAGACTGAATCTCTCTGCTGCTCTGTCATGGTAACTGAATCTCTCTGTCTCATCTGTAGAGTAGATGAATCCTCTCTGTCTCATCTGTGAGTAGACTGAATCTCTCTGTCCCCTCTCTGTCTGTAGAGTAGACTGAATCTCTATGTCTCATCTGTAGAGTAGACTGATCTCTCTGTCCATCTGTAGAGTAGACGAATCTCTCTGTCCCCTCTCTGTCTGGAGTAGACTGAATCTCTCTGTCCCTCTCTGTCTGTAGAGTAGACTGAATCTCTCTGTCTCATCTGTAGAGTAGACGAATCTCTGTCCCTCTTGTCTGTAGAGTAGACTGAATCTCTCTTCCTCTCTTGTCTGTAGAGTAGACTGAATCTCTCTGTCTCTATCTGTAGAGTAGACTGAATCTCTGTCCCTCTCTTGTCTATAGAGTAGACTGAATCTCTCTGTCTCATCTGTAGAGTAGGACTGAATCTCTCTGTTACGCATCTGTAGAGTAGACTGGATCTCTCTGTCTCATCTGCCGAGTAGAGTAGAATCTCTCGTGTCCCTCCTCTCTCCTGTAGAGTAGACTGAATCTCTCTGTCCCTCTCTTGTCTGTAGAGTAGACTGAATCTCTCTGTCCCTCTCTTGTCTGTAGAGTAGACTGAAATCTCTCTGTCTCATCTGTAGTAGTAGACTGAACTCTCTCTGTCCCTCTTGTCTGTAGAGTAGGACTGAATCTCTCTGTCCCTCTCTTGTCTGTAGAGTTAGACTGAATCCCTCTGTCCCTCTCTTGTCTGTAGAGTAGACGAATCTCTCTCTCTCATCTGTAGAGTAGACTGAATCTCTCTGTATCATCTGTAGAGTAGACTTAATCTCTCTGTCCCTCTCTTATCTGTAGAGTAGACTGAATCTCTCTGTCTCATCTGTAGAGTAGACTGAATCTCTCTGTCCGCTCTTTATCTGTTAGAGTTAGACTGAATCTCTCTGTTCCCTCTGCTGTGTCCTGTAGAGTAGACTGAATTCCTCTGTCCCTCTCTGATGTCTGTAGAGTCAGACTGAATCTCTCTGTCTCATCTGTAGAGTAGACTGAATCTCTCTGTCCCTCTTTGTCTGTAGAGTAGACTGATCTCTCTGTCCCTCTCTTGCTGTAGAGTAGACTGAATCTCTCTGTCTCTCTCTTGTCTGTAGAGTAGACTGAATCTCTCTGTCTCATCTGTAGAGAGTAACGAATCTCTCTGTCCCATCTGTAGAGTAGACTGAATCTCTCTGTCCCTCTCTTGTCTGTAGAGTAGACTGAATCTCTCTGTCTCATCTGTAGAGTAGACTGAATCTCTCTGTCTCTCTCTTGTCTGTAGAGTAGACTGAATCTCTCTGTCTCATCTGTAGAGTAGACTGAATCTCTCTGTCTCATCTGTATATGTAGATGAATCTCTCTGTCTCATCTGTAAGTAGACTGGAATCTCTCTGTCCCTCTCTACATCTGTAGAGTAGACTGAATCTCTCTGTCTCATCTGTAGAGTAGACTGAATCTCTCTGTCTCATCTGTAAGTAGACTGAATCTCTCGGTCCCTTTGTCTGTAGAGTAGACTGAATCTCTCTGTCCCTCTCTTGTCTGTAGAGTAGACTGAATCTCTCTGTCCCTCTCTTGTCTGTAGAGTAGACTGAATCTCTCTGTCCCTCTCTTGTCTGTAGAGTAGACTGAATCTCTCTGTCCCTCTCTTGTCTGTAGAGTAGACTGAGAAAAAAATCTTTCCTCAAGTTTCCTCATCATCATCTGTAGAGTAGACTGAATCTCTCTGTTCATCTGTAAGTAGACTGAATCTCTGTCCCATTTGTAGAGTAGTCTGAACTCTTGTCCCTCTCCGTCTGTAGAAGTAGACACGAAATCTCTCTGTCCCGCTCTTGTCTGTAGAGTAGACTGACATCTCTCTGTCTGCATCTGTAGAGTAGACTGAATCTCTCGTCTCATCTTAGAGTGCCTGAATTCTCTCTCCTCACTGTAGAGGTAGATGAATCCTCTCTGTCTCATTTGTAGAGTAGAAGAATCTCTCTGTCTATCTGAGTGTATTAGACTAAATTCTCTTCTCATCTGTAGAGTTAGTACTGAATCTCTCGGTCTCATCATGTAGAGTAGACTGGAATCTCTCTGTCTCATGCTGTAGGTAGACCTGAATCTTCTGTCCCTCTCTTGTCTGTAGAGTTAGACTGAATCTCTCTGTCCCTCTCTTTCTTAGAGTAGGACTGAATCTCTCCAGTCCCTTCTTCTCATCTGTAGAGTAACTGAATCTCGTATCATCTTTAGAGAGAGACTGAATCTTCTCAGTCTCATCTGTGGAGTTAAGACTGAATCCTCTCTGTCTCATCTGTAGAGTAGACCTGAATCGCTCTGTCCCTCTCTTGTCTGTAAGTAATCTGAATCTCCTTTCTGTCATAGACTAATCTTCTGGTAGAGTAGACTTTGATCTCTCTGTCTCATCTGTAGTTAGACTGAA
Organism: Salvelinus namaycush; assembly: GCF_016432855.1. Lineage (NCBI taxonomy): Eukaryota > Metazoa > Chordata > Actinopteri > Salmoniformes > Salmonidae > Salvelinus > Salvelinus namaycush. Next base: position 8,525,789 of record NC_052334.1, on the reverse strand, counting down.
ATCTCTCTGTCTCATCTGTAGAGTAGATGAATCTCTCCTGTCTCAGTCGTAGAGTAGACTGAATCTCTCTGTCCCTCTCCGTTGTCTGTAGAGTAGACTGAATTCTCTTGTCTCATCGTGTAGAGTAGACTGAAATATCTCGTCCTCATCTTGTCGCTAGAGTAGTATTCGACCGTGCTGTAATAGAAACTCCTCTGTCTCATTGTAGAGTAGGACTGAATCTCTATGGTCCCTCTCACTTGTCTAGTAGAGTGACTGAATCTCTCTGTCTCATCTGTAGAGTAGACTGATCTCTCTGGTCCCTCAAAAAAAAAAGAAAGAATCTTTCTGTAGAGTAGACTTGATTCTCTGCCCTCTCTTGTCTGTAGAGTAGACTGAATCTCTCTGTCTCATTCTGTAGAGTAGAACCTGAATCTCTCCTGTCTCATCTGTAGATAGACTGAATCTCTCTGTCCCTCTCTGTGTTCTGTAGAGTAGACTGAATCTCTATGTCCTCATCTGTAGAGTATACCTGAATCGCTCTGTCTCTCGTCTTGTCTATAGAGTAGACTGAATCTTCTCTTGTCTCATCTGTAGAGTAGACTGAATCTCCTCTGTCTCATCTGTAGAGTAACGTAATCTCTCTGTCCCCCTCGTCGCATCTGTAAGAGTAGATGAATCTCTCTGTCTCATCTGTAGAGTAGACTGAATCTCTCTGTCCTCCTCTCATCTGTGAGTAGACTTGAATCTCTCTGTCTGCATCTGTAGAGTAGACTGATCTCTCTGTCGCACTCTCTCATCTATAGAGTAGACTTAATCTCTCTGTCTCATCTGTAGAGTAGACTGAATCTCTCTGTCTCATCTGCAGAGTAGAAGTAGGAGATCTCTCTGGTCCCTCTTGGCGTAGAGTAGACTGAATCTCTCTGTCCCTCTCGTTGTCTTAGAGTAGACTGAATCTCTCTGTCTCATCTGTAGAGTAGACTGAATCTCTCTGTCCCCTCTGTCGTGTAGAGTAGACTGAATCTCTCTGTCCCTCTCATTGCTGTAGAGGTAGGACCCTGAAGTCTCTCCTGTCCCTCTCGTTGTCTGTAGAGTAGACTGAATCTCCTCTGTCCCTCTCTTTTCTAGATAGACGTGAATCTCTCTGTCTCATCTGTATAGTAGACTGAATCTTCTCTCTGTCCCTCTTGTCCTTTAGAGTTTAAGAACTGAATCTCTCTGTCCCTCTCATTGTCTGTAGAGTAGACTGAATCCCTCTGTCCTCTCTTTGTCTGTAGAGTATGACGAATCTCTCTGTTCGCATCTTGTAGAGTAACTGAATCTCTCTTATCATCCGTAAGTAGATTAATTCTCTCTGTCCCTCTCTCAATCTGTAGAGTAGACTGAATCTCTCTGTCTCATCTGTAAGTAGACTCCATCTCTCTGTCTCATATCTGTAGAGTAGACTGAATCTCTCTGTCCCTCTTTGTCTTGAGTAGACTGAATCTCTCTGTCCCTCTCTTGCTGTAGCAGTAACTGAATCTCTCTGTCTCATCTGTAAGTAGACTGAATCCTCTCTGTCCTCTTGTATGTAGAGTAGACTGTATCTCTCTGTCCTCTCTTGTCTGTAGAGTAAGACTGAATCCCTCTGTCCCTCTCTTGTCTGTAGAGTAGACTGAATCTCTCTGTCTCATCTGTGAGTAGCAGCTGAATCTCTCTGTCCCTCTCTTGTCCTGTAGAGTAGAACTGAATCTCTCTGTCCCTCTCTTTGTCTGTAGAGTTATACTGAATCTCTCTGTCCTCGTCTCTTTTGTCTGTAGAATCGAACTGAACTCCTCTGTCTCATCTGTAGAGTAGACTGGAATCTCTCTGTCTCATCTGTAGAGTAGACTGAATCTCTCTTTCCCTCTCTTGTCCTGTAGAGTAGACTGAATCTCTCTGTCCCTCTCTTGTCTGTAGGTAGAACTGAATCTCTCCTGTCTCTCTCTTGTCTTGTAGAGTAGACTGAATCTCTCCTTCCCTCTCTTGTCCTTTAGAGTAGACGATCTCTCTGTCCCTCTCAAGTTGTCTGTAGAGGTAACTGAATCTCTCTGTCTCTCATCTTGTCCTGTAGAGTGACTGAATCTCTCTGTTCCTGTAGAGTATACGAAATCTTCTGTCCTCATCTGTAGTGTAGACTGATCTCTCTGTCTCCCGTCTGTAAATTAGACTGAATCTCTGTCTCATCTGTAGAGTAGACTGAATCTCTCTGTCTCATCGTAGATAGACTGAATCTCTCTGTCTCATCGTTGGTAGACTGATCTCTCGTCCCTCTTGTCTGTAGAGTAGAACTGATCTCTCTGGTCTCCTCTCTTGTCTGTAGAGTAGACTGAATCTCTCGTCCCTCTCTTGTCTTAAGGGTAGACTGAATCGCTCTCTGTCCCTCTCTTGTCTGTAGAGTAGCTGAATCTCTCTGTCTCTCTCTTGTCTGTAGAGTAGACTGAATCTCTCTGTCTCTCTCTTGTCTGTAGAGTAGACTGAATCTCTCTGTCCCTCTCTCATCTGTAGAGTAGACTGAATCTCTCTGTCTCATCTGTAGAGTAGACTGCATCTCTCTGTCTCATCTGTAGAGTAGACTGAATCTCTCTGTCCCTCTCTTGTCCTGTAGAGTAGACTGAATCTCTCTGTCCCTCTCTTGTCTGTAGAGTAGACTGAATCTCTCAGTCCCTCTCTCATCTGTAGAGTAGACTGAATCTCTCTGTCTCATCTGTAGAGTAGACTGAATCTCTGTCCCATTTGTAGAGTAGACTGAATCTCTCTGTCCCTCTCTCGTCTGTAGAGTAGACCGAATCTCTCTGTCCC